>NW_018108227.1:275086-284016 GCF_000183805.2 Loa loa | reverse complement strand
AAATGAAATATTCGACTCATTGAATTGGCGTCGGCCCGTGCATTTTGGTGGTCGTACAAATTTAGACGCTTTTGTAATTTTTATTTTAATAATTTTTATTTTACAAATATAGTTTTGGTGAAATTATTGAAAGCGGTTGAATCGTCTAATTATCTTAATGATTTGTTAAGCTCTATTCTTCTACACTCACTGAATCCATTTCTCCGTGATGATTTGAAAACTTTTTCTGTGAGATTGATTTCTGTCATCGTTTACGCAAAAGTTAACTTAATTCCTCTCAGATCGTCAATAAAAGTAAAAAGTAAAGATGATCTCCCCAGCACTGAATCGTTTTATTTTGTCGCTCTCCCTCTTTTCCTCATTAATTAACTTTCACAGATGGAATCATCCATGTTAGACTTATTTCTGATCGTTTTTATGAAGACTAAAGTTAATAGCCATGGATGATGTATGATAATTTGTTCAATTCTCTTTTGTTTTTGAATGTTTTCTATTTTCTCAGTTTAATCAATTTATCGCGAAATCTTTTTCTGCAAAAATTGTAAAGTCTTTTTCCATAGATGAAAAGAAAGTTTTTATGAAACTGCTTGTTTATGTTTTCTCATTTGAAGCAAAATGTGAAAGGATCATTCCAGGAAACAGGTAATAACCAAAAAATGTATGCCTTAGCTCATTTACTATATGAGTATCGAATTAAATGAACGAACCCTTTTGCTTTAATGGATCCGATGCAGGACAGCAGCTTCTGAATTAAGTTATCTAAATTTCGAAGAAATGATTCATGCATCATAGAGATGTCCAAATACAGGCATATATTGAATTAGTAAGTGCGGTAAAGTATACTGCATGAAAACTGCCTATTTGCTGAGGTCCTAAGGGAAGGCGAAGCTTGATTAGTACTGATTGAATTCTCCGCCTGGCTCTTAATCCATCCATATATTATCGCTTTTCTTTTCGCCTGTCCCATTTCACAAATTTGCACTTGTTTAAAACTCCCAAACGTTTGGGACAAGAGAAGGAAAGACTATTTATTCTTTGTGAAATTGACAGCATTTGCATAAATCTGACGAAATATGAAAACGTTTCAACTTAAAGGGTAGAAGAGTAATGTAATTGCGTGAAAGCTTTTGTCTACGTGAAAGTTTGTATATATTTTTGCACTACTTTTTGCTCTTACTCTTAACTTCCATAGTGTGACATTACCTTCTTTCAAATTTACAAACAAAAGAAAAACTATAGAACTGTGACGAAAGGTGATTTCTAAAATTTATTTAAGAAGATTTTAAAAATGAAATACATTTTTGCATGCAATAAATATGGTTTTCTGTAATATAAGCATAACCTTTTAACTTTTTGACTTGATATTATTCACTGCTTGTCAATATTGAATCTAATTTTAAATGCAATCTAGCTGATAAATGTATCGGCGACCTGATTTGATTTCCTCTTTTGAAAGAAAAGAAAAATTAATTTTATTTATGATTCTTTATTTTCTTCTTTGCAAAATTTCACAGATATGTTCATCTCGGTGTTTCTGCCCGTAATAAAGGAGACTGCAAGGAAGGGAAACTTAAAGCTCTTGAAATTTTCTCATTATTCTTTCTTACCCATTGTATTTTCAATCTTCTGGAAAATTTTGAAGTAAATTTATTTCGTGAAAAAAATTTCAATCTGTATTAGTCACATTCTTGATGAACAATTTAGTGAGTTAGGAAAAATTGTTGGATGTTACCTAAATTGATAGCTCACTTATTACTTCGAAAAAAATTTCGCAAGGTGATCAAAATTTTCAAACCTCAATATCACTCGTTTTTTGAAAATGAAGAATGAAGCTCATCTGAGAAAACAAATCATGTTAGTTTAGACATTATGACTAAATTGCACTACAAATTATTGTGAAATGCAGTTCTTTTAGCCTCGCACTTAAAATATTTTTGAAAATGAAAAGTTTGTAAAAACTTTTGTGGTTCAGTTTGAAACGAAAAACTTGTCTAGTTCATTTATTATATGACATCAAAGCAAAATTTATGAATTATTTGATTTCGTTTGAAAAATTTTGCCAATTTTTTTATGCTTTTTGATAACTAAATATAAGCACACTATTCAAATTACGTGCAGTTAAAATACGTGCTTAAATGACTGAGTATTTCAAACTTTTTAAGAAACACGTTTTGCTCGATGTCGTAGAAAGTTTTAGTTGATAAATCAATACCAGGGCATGGGCATCTTTGAAGATATTATTTCCTCACAGTTCGACTATCATTGAATGAGCAAAATTATGTCTCCCATGGTCCTAACATCGTCTTTCCACAATCTGCAGCGAAAACTTGTTAGCCGGCCAACTGGAACCAGTGAATATATTTGATGAAATTTCATTTAGTACAGTAAATTGTTCCTCAGTGAAATACACCAGCTTATCATTGAAGTTTTATTGAAGGACTGAATGGATAGGACTAGTTCTGGCGAAATTTGCAGCAAAAATTTGCCATATTAGAAGAATTATTTTCATGCATGAATAAAGCGTTATAATTGTATCAAAAACAATTCCCCTATTTTAATTAGTGACAGTATAAAATTAAATTGATTTATTGCACCTATTCCAGGTTGTCACTCTGTTTAATATGATTGACGTCTCAAGGGTTTCACTTTCGATTCTCAGGAGCATGCACTGAAATAGACATATACAAATGTGCAATTATCTGGTTTTAACTTCAAACTGTTTTATTTTCCTACCAACCAAATAACAGTAACATTGAGTTTGTCAAGAATAGCCTTTTTTTTTTATTTAGGTAGAATGCTTTATTTAGAAATCAATTTAAATAATATTTTTTGCAGGAAAATACAAAATTTTTTTACATCTTCATAGAAAGAGGCTTGGAACTAACGCACCAGTTTAAAAGTTTTCAACAAAGAGTCTGGTAAGGTCTCAGTTGGTTTACTTTGTAAGAATTCATTTAAGTTGCAGTTACAATCACAAAAACCGGTATGGTATTGAAAATATTACGAAGATCTTACGTGAACTCTATGAACTCTAGAAAACCTTGCGTGATTTTATGTGAAAAAAAGTAGATATGGGATCAACTTTGAGATAGAATCCAGAAGGAAGAAAATTTGCTTGTTATTCAAGCATTGACCCTTTAATTGCAAGGGGTCAATTTTTCCTTGAATGGATATTGTAGTGAAAATTTGGTATGTCGAACACGCTATCTCAAATATTGTAGAAGTAGAATCTTTCCTTTTTGTCCTTTTACACTATTCCAAAAACCGCTAAGCGGAAAGGGTTCCTGTTTTTCCATCCTTTTCCCTTTCTCTCCTTTCTTACCTTTCCTCAGTAATTCCATAACCTCCTCCTCCTCCTTTCTGAGGTATAACTACAATTTACAACTTCTTACTTCAACTGCTAATTTAACATCTCTTTTTGTTACCACACAGCCAAATCTTCGAGATTTCGTCCATAATTTACATAGAATCGGACATCCTATTAATATTTACCATAAATTCAACTCTATATGATAACGTCTCATATTTTGCACATAACAGGCTTTAAATGTTTTTCTTTTTTAGTGAAATATTTAAACTTAAACTAAAATCTGAATTTAAATTTCAACATCGCTCTTCATGGTATGTCTAGTGATAAAGTTAACACTAACTCAAGTAACTTTTGTGACTTCAATCTTATCCGTCGCCTGTGCTTGCATAGGCGGCTTTGTCAAGCAACAATGATGCTTGTACTTGATAAATATCAGAAATTAAAATCAGTAGTACTTCTAATGTTCGAGGTGATATGTTGTTCTAATTACAACTGTTAGATATTCTATAAGTTTCATGAATGCTCAATCTTTCGTAATGTGGAACAAAGAAAGCCGTGTTGCTCAATACACTGACCCTTTCCCTTGCATCCGTTCCGGCAAAGATAAGTGGCACTGAAAGTACTGCAAGTAATGGCTCTACTGAGAGATGAAATGAAGTAATAATGACTCATTGTGTATCTAAATGACATATAACATGCAGAAGGAAAGTAAAAGCAGTAGGGAAATTATTAAACATGAAAACGTGAATGAACATTTGAGGATAGAGGGAGTATGGGATGCTTGATGGAATCCAACAGTAGTAGAGATATTGTGGTGGTAATAGAGTTTATGATGTCCAAACTGAAGAAGCGCCTTCGTCCCATTCTTCAGCTTTTATTATATTTCTCTTTGTCCTATACATCCTTTCAGTCCACTTTATTTCATTTTCTCCTTTCTTCACATTCTCTTTGCCTAATTTCTATCACATTCAGTGGAAAATGTTAGATTCTGAAGAAAAAATACGCGTCGATATATCATCTTTGATACATACTATGGTAATTAAATATTCCAAATAATTAACGCGATGTCTTTTAATGAGACGAATGGATTATAGGATAATAAAAGTTATTTCATATTCTAGTGCACAACGATGTATGTTCCAGAGCAGTTGGAAGTTTTTTGCTTCTTTCTTGTATTTGTACTCACAATCATAACGATCAGTAGAGCATTCTGCAGTGAAACAATGGAATCAGAAAGTTTGTAAATCACATTAATTTAACAAACTTCTTTTATCAGTCCTGATTACTACTATCTTATCTTCCATTCAACATAATTATTGCAGCGTTAGTTTAGGATAGCAATCTGTACAAATAAACGCTGAAGTTTATGATAAATAGCAGACAGGAAAATATCAGGTAAATTAATGGTACTGTTCAGCAGAGGTTGAAATAAATAAAAACTAATTTTTCGTTATTGCTTGATCTTTGTTATCATTGGAAATTTTCGAATTTCAAAAATTTACTCCCTTAAAGTAGATATTCTGTTTCATTCTTCTTTTTCTTTTATATCAATTTCTAAATATGGTTTATGCGAAAATTTTCTACAAAAGTATTGATTCAACATCGACGGACCAATGATGTCGTCTTGATTTGACTACTTTTAATCTGGAATTCATTTCTCTTTTGATATAATTCAGTTGATTCCTTCTGTCCAATCTCTTACATAGGTTAAAGAATTTTCTTCGAAAATGGGAAATTTCTTGCCAGCATGCCAAAAGGTCGATAACTGCCTTCGAAATTTTTATTTCCCAACGATCTTTTCTGATTCTCTGTAGCGTTAATTTGCTTCAAAAATTGGGGCGTAGACAAAATTTTGAGGATTTCGAGAACGGTGAATTTTGCTTCTATGCCTGATCTTTACCTCTTCTCCAGTTTTTTGATAGTGTGTCCCATCGAAGATTTCTTAATTTATGCTCTTTTATTGTATCCCATTGCGCATACATTACTTCATCTGAGATTCTGAAATGGTGTATCAGAAGCATACAAATGTGAAATGTACATATTGTAAATTAATCAAGCCGTCTTTGTCTCATTATAATTTGAGGACTGAAGTGGACGATCAAAAAGGCATGGTGACATGAAGAGAAGTGGTGTACAAACATTACATGGCCTGAGCAGTTCATCGGCTGGTGAACTAATTGGATGGATGCCTTGCTTTCTCCTACTTCCCTCCTCCTCCTTCTTCCTTTCATTAGGGAATCACCACAATGTAATTCCAAGCCCAGTGCATTTAACAATATTAAATTCATCGCTCACTAGTCTCAGAACAGATGAAACGATAAGGACATCCTCCAATTGGGGTTCGGGGTTGTGGAAAGCAAGCCACTGGTCCGTTTCGCCAAAATTTGCTCCAAAACCAACCAACAATTTTTGTTGAGGACACGAAACGTTCATAGTTCCCAGAAGAGGTGTGATGCTTTTTTATAATGCTCTCATTTTCTACATCATCTATTTTCGTCAATTTTTGAACTGCAATAAGGTGGATGAAAGCTGAACGAACTATATTTTGCAATTTTCGAACCACGAATTCATTCCATCATATCCTTATGTATCACATACTCAAGGACCATTAAGAATTGATTTATGCATCAACTACCACATTCTACTCGAGGTGTTGTAGCTGCTTTCATTGTTGGTCAAATGACCGCTAGAATTTTATGGTCCGCAATTCAGAGCTTTATATTATAACATGGGAGAAATTCAATTATAAAAATTTATCAAATTCAACTGCCATTTTATAATGGTAAGGGCTGTTGTTTCCATGGAGAAAACATTTTCGAAAATCATTTTCAATCGTTTTCCCAACTAAACAAATATTTTAAGCATTGCTCCAAAAAGCTCCTTGAGGACTCAACCTATGCTTTCTGGGACCGAATCACTGTCAAATGCAGAAGCAACACTTGTTTTCACCAGCAATTTATAACTACTCTTCATAATTCAGAGTTTGGTCTGATGCAGCGCCTCAGCTCATGGTTTGAGCAGTTGCCTTTACGACGTCGTGGATCTTCTCGCCGATCAGAAAATTGCCCTTCGGGATTACACCCACACAAAAGGCAATCCAAATCAGCAGCACCGCGACTTCATTACAGCGTTAGTGCCGTACAGAGTCATAATTATCGAGACCATTCTGTTGATGTCCTGACACAGTCTGTGGTCATTAATGACCAGCTGCATGGTTGGTAGTATTTTGCGTTACTGAACAAATATAGTAATTCTCGATTTTAAAATGAAGTTTGAACAAAACAATGATCAGAAACTGCTTGTAACCTTTTAGAAATATTAATTCTAGACTGTTCAGCTATAATTTTATAATCCTCATTTGTGTGTATATTGTGACCACATGACATTATTATTTCATTCCTAGGATTTCCCTGATGTGCTTGCTGTGTTACGACCTGAGATAGCATAACATCCATTTTTGGCCTATTATGAAGCACCGTAGAATCAATTCCCAATTGTTAGGAGAAGCAAGTTAAGAGAAGTTGTGTGCAGCACGTATATTTTCATTTACTCAATTATTTCACCTTACTTTTCTTCCATTGCAGTAATAAAGCCGTCTTCTTGGAACAGGCAAGAAACGGTAACTCACTCATATCGCAACAGTTCCAAACCTGCCACATCCTTCTCCCAATCATTCTTCACACCAACTAGTTGTGGACGAAAGGTATGCTTCCATAATCTTCATGGACTAGATCTATTTATAAATAAAATCTAAAAAAGTTAACTAGATTTACATTGAATCTATAAACATTTCTTTAGTAATGAGCAAACAAACAGAACTAAAGCCGATCTGATCCGGTTTAATTCGATTCAATTTCAAGTATCTGAATTGAACTGATTTGCTTGCTGTTATCTTGCTCTTTCTTTCCACAAATCAGTTTGTCTCGAATTTTTCAAACCATATTTTTAGAACATACGCACAAATCCGTGGATTTCACACAGCCGCCCACTGATTCAGACCAATGCTTATCATGGACCGAAATCCGCAGATAAATCGATGTGTGCGTCGATAGATCGTATGGCATCATTTCGCATCAGCAATATGGATGAAAGTATTTACAGTTCCGGTTATGGCAGTCAAGATAGCAGGTGCAGAGTGTTCCATTTTCCTTTTGGATGAAGTAATTTTCTCAAGATATCTATAGAATTCCTAAGGTTCAGGTGCGATTCACTTCACAACATCATTAAAAGTCAAAATGGAATGCTCGTGAAAAAAAATCCTAAAACTAAACAGAATAAGGTTCATTTCTATTTGAAATAGCAAGAAGATGTGGAGAAGAGATTTCCTCCACTTACCAAGTTCTTGAATTCTTCTAACTGTAAGCTCTTATTCCGTTATTCAGTCCGGAATCGTCAGTGCATTCACCGGATTGGCAACCATCAGTCGCAACTGCAAAGTATAGTCGATTAGAGGATAAAGCGGTGGAATGCAATTCAATTGATGTGGATGAAGCTTTAGGGCTAGATTTGGAAAACAAATTGGAAATGGAGGATCTAAAAACAATTGATGCTGACGATCGGTTTCGCAAAGACGACGAGCATCTATATTATGAACTAGAGGTCTGCTCTTACGCGTTAATTGGAAATTACCAGTGAATTCTATCAGCTATAATGAAAATGACTTCCTCAACCTTAACTATGATTACACCAACATGCAGCTACCATCCACTCAATTCACAAGCCACTTAGTACAGAGATTTTCACAATAGTCCTGATTGAGTGACACAATCAGTCACTGCTTCCAGCACATGAAAATGAAATTTAGCAAATCTGTATTTAACCCTGTGCTTGGCGGCGACTTGTTAGATTTCGAGCATTGTCGTTGGGATACGACGATGTGTCCGGCTGGAGAGAGAAAATCGAAATCTTTGTCCCAGTGCTGACTTGATAGTATTCAAGATTATATGAAATAATTTAGAGTTTTGAATTGTAGGTCTTCAACCACTTATCATCGCTACTGGATAACCAGACCTATTCGCCGAATTTGGAAATTGCTAGCTCATCAGGTGGATCGCTGCATTCCCCCCAATGTTTATTACCAGTTTACACCCAGCCAAATCGTGCCCATCATAGCCCACATTATTGCCACTGTGAACGAGAAGGATGTGAGGAGGACCAAGTGACTGAGTATCCGAACGTGGCGTCCAGCTTCATTTATATTCCTTGTCCTAACTATAGGCCGCCACCCAAATTTCACCCTCCTCCTCCACCATTTACCACCACCACCACCACCACCACCACCACCACCACCACCACCACCACCACCACCGCCACCACCACCACCACTTCCTCTACAAACAAACGATCTAGAAAAAGTTGAGCTGGATTTCCTGACTGAACTGGATGCGCAGATTGCTGAATTGCAGGTAATTAGCTTTTCTTGCATTCGAAGGCTTAGAGTTCCCGTTTTCTTCTTTCGGACTGTGCTGCATAGAATTGCTGGGAGTTTGCATTAAATTAGCTAAGTTTTGTAGCGATTCCAAAGCTTGTCTAATGCAATCTGTGGATAATTTAAATAGCCATTTAATTGATGCTTGAATAAACTGCAACGACTTGGTTGCTGGCACATGGAAAGGGAATG
>NW_018108227.1:269888-274908 GCF_000183805.2 Loa loa | reverse complement strand
TTCCTCTACAAACAAACGATCTAGAAAAAGTTGAGCTGGATTTCCTGACTGAACTGGATGCGCAGATTGCTGAATTGCAGGTAATTAGCTTTTCTTGCATTCGAAGGCTTAGAGTTCCCGTTTTCTTCTTTCGGACTGTGCTGCATAGAATTGCTGGGAGTTTGCATTAAATTAGCTAAGTTTTGTAGCGATTCCAAAGCTTGTCTAATGCAATCTGTGGATAATTTAAATAGCCATTTAATTGATGCTTGAATAAAAACTGCAACGACTTGGTTGCTGGCACATGGAAAGGGAATGTCTCGTGAACCGTAGAATGAAATGATTTTCAGATGAAAAGTGTGGAGGTACGTCAGCTTGTGGACGAGGCCCGTGAGCGCCGTGATGCACGCGCTCGTAACGCGCAATTATATCACGAGTTAACCGAGTTGAGACGGATGAAATGGGTGCTGCACAATCACTTCGAGCTAGTACTGTGAATAGACACTGTTACCACTGTAATCCAGTTTTCACTTTGTTGCCATCTTCCATAATCTTTCAGTGCATATATGTATCTGTGACTTGTGACTGATCTGAGTTTTATTACCAACTTCCAGCACAGGTGCTTTACTGGATTTATGATCTGTAGGTTGTGTGGGTGAGAATGTCGTAGCTGAGATAGATGAGAGGTTTTTAGGAAAGTTCGAAATTCAATTGTTTTTCATTTGGGTTCATGCGGTCAGCGTATTGAATATTCTTAAACATTTCTAACTCTTCCAAGATATTTTGAATCCTTCTAAACTTCGATTTAAAATTTCAAATATCACTATACTTCCGGTCTGTAATCTGTATTTTTATTTCTCAGGCTTAACGAACGAAAATGTACTTTGCTGTTTTTTTCTTCTGAAGGTTTGAATATCTTCATTGCTATGAGTTATCATTATATATACATATATGTACATGAATTTGTACCTCGGTTTCAAAACGGTTGGAATTTTGTACGTGCTCTAGCAAAAGAGAAAAACAGCTAATGGAGCACCTCCTGTATTTTAATCTCTTGCTAATTCTTGCATTTGTAAATAGTGCTTTAATTATAATTAACGTATATCCTACTATTTTTCGAGTTTTGCAAGAAACTGTCCATTTTCCCTTTTATCACTTTTTGCCGATGTCATATAATTTTGTTCACTTTGTGACAGTTTTATTTTGCTTTTTACTTAAAATTTTCAAAAGTTCAAGACCTGTTATTGAAGTGCAACGTAAAACTGGTGGACATAAAACAGAATTCTGAGGAAACAAAACAATTCAGAAAGGTTGGCTGAATAGTTCTGATTATCGCACAGTCTTAATGGAAAAGTTCTCTGCATTCGAAATTCTGATAAGAAGAAATCGCGCCCGTTTTTCGTTAATAATGTTTAGATGGCATTGGTATTCCGGGCTCAATCTTTTGCAAAAGATTTGGTGTTTGGGATTTTCGAAATCAAGTTGAAACAACGGTATGAGGTAGGAGGGGAAATGGATTGGGAGACTAAGAAAACGGTAAATATATCAAGGTGAGATTCTACATGTTATTTTTTCGTAAAAATCCATGATTCTTCATGCGACCTGAATTATGCTACAGTGTGCCGTACTTTTTCATTGAAAATATTATCTAATCAAAGTTTTTAAAGCCGTTTGCAATTGGCAAATTCATTGGTAAATTTATTGTTGCTCGTATATGTGGAACATCCTTCGGAAAATAATGTCCTCTCTTTCAACTAATTTTCGATCTAACACAAGGAAAACATTGAGTGATGTTAGCAACTCTCTTTGATTTTGTCGAGGACAGGGACTTCATTAAATTCAGAATGATAAATGAGAGGAGCAATTATAAATTGGCACATAATGTGCATATAGAGTTGATCTCACATGATACATTTTTACATGATTATTTCACGCTATGAATGTAATAAATTCATTAGAGGGTTCGTTCGGCGTAAAGAGGCACTTGCCGATATTTCGCATTGGGGCAAGATGTTGAGAAATATAATCTTGAACGCGTATTTCACAGAAAAAGTGTACCACCGGCTGAGTCTACGATCATTAACAATCATCAGTCACATCATAAGTTGCTAGTTAGTCCATAGCACCATAAAGAAGGGACATCAGTTTATAAAATTGAATTAATAAGCAAGGACATGTTATTAGTTATTCATATCATCCATATAAGAAACATTTCAGCTAGCAAGAACTATATGATGTATGTTTTGCAAAGGACACTTCCAAGACTAGTAATTCAACCACTTCGCTGCAATTACGAGAAAAATTATAAAGCTAATCTTGCATCATTTCTTGCACAGCACTGCATTTGTAGATATTAATTGTATTTATTGGCATACATCATAGACGTGACATGGCGGGAGTCTTAGGTCACATATTTGTTCTTTTAAATAAGTAACGTGAGTTCTGTTCACATTGAATTTCGAATGCTTTTAATTTTTGAAATGAGATAAAGAAAAGCTGAAGAAAGAAACGTTCAGGCGAAGTGATGTCAATAAGGTAACTGACTCCAAATGACCTGTCGTGATCGCCATGTGTGTTATCTTTCACTTACTGGCACGGTTTCAGAGAATCTGAAAACAGACCTGAAACACTTTTGTCCACTCAATAGTCATTAGCCTGCAGAATCGTGTTATCGTGCTGTACGGTTAGCGCATGTTCTTGAAGGGATTCCACCGCCGCGGTTGTCAGGAAGGAGAAATTCTCTTTGAATAGCTGAAGGTATCGATTGTTGTCGTCGATCCTCGTTCCCTTCACTATCCTCTACTAGCCGTAATAGGCTCTCCAATCAACTCAATTGTAGTGGAAATTGTCTCATCGCATTACCTCTTTCATATTTTTCATTTCTGTCCTATCATTTGTGTCGCGTTTTGTACGCCATTCATCTGAATGATTGCTTCTTTTTAGCTGTGATCTTGATAAATTTGGATGATGAATCCCGATACGAATTATATACGATTGCGTGGGCTTCCGTTTGCTGCTAAAGAACAAGACGTCCGAGACTTCCTCCAAGGTTTTCTAAAGCAGATCATTTTTTAGATATAAGCATTTGGTTTCTTAGATACAGAAGTTTTTTTCTTTTCGGTTTGAATGCAAAGTCGATAACTTTCACACTGACATCAAATGGTCGAGCAAGTGGCGAATGTTACGTAGAGCTGGATGATCAGGAAGCTGTTAAAGAGGCTCAAAAACTTGATCGTAATGAAATAAATGGACGCTACATTGAAGGTATGTACGAAATTGACGAAATATCTGTGCCACACTGTCCAGTTAGCTAGTAAAAGCTTATGTTGTTAAACGACAACGTTCCGCCCAAGCGTATTTTCTAATTTAGTGCTCATGTCAATACTCTTCTCATGAAACCTTTGCAGTATTCAGCGTTAGTGACGCGGAGCTATTAATGATGATACGCCATGGTGTGATCAAAGGTAGCGGTGGGGACGCGGACAGCCGCTATGCTAGCAACTTTGTTGTCCGTCTTCGAGGTTTGCCATATAGTGCAACGATCGATGACATCAAGGAATTTTTCTCAGGTTTCTTTTTATCCACTTCAGATTTTGCTTTAGAGTAAACGATTGGCTTCTGCACTTTTTTATTTTTCAAATCAGGTATTTCGTTGGAATCTTATTGTTTTTGTGAAAACAATCCAAATAAACAATCCAAATATAGTTTTCTTGCGGTTATACAGCTGATTGTCAGAGTTGCATGTCATCCCCGAATAGAATTAAAGGACCGGTAAGCGGTAGTTTGGTATGAGAGTGGTTTTGGTAATATGTTTTAATGGGAATATAGGCCTGGAAGTAGCGGATGCGGTAATCGACAAAGAACCGGGGGGTCGACCTTCGGGGGAGGCATTCGTACGGTTGGCAACCAAAGAATACGCGGAACTGGCTTTGGAGAGAAGCAAAAACTACATGGGTTCAAGGTATGGGAATTCTGTTGGGGAATTTGCAAATTTTCAATACTGGGCAGGTAAAATTTGTGTTTGTTGGTAGGGTCCGAATTGAACAGCGGCCATTTGGCTACTAGAGATCCGGCGTGATTTTTGTTTAACGTAAGTTTTTTACGGAAATTATGACTAATTTATTATTGCCTATTAGTGTTTGTTGATGTATAAAATGATACTTATTCAAACTTTGATTTCTTGGAATTTAAGAAGAGAGCGAAGTATTTTTGACTTGTTAAATACGAACCGCGTTCCATAATAAGTATTTTAGATATGTCGAGGTTTTCCGTAGTTCGGCCGATGAAATGGACAACAGCTATTACGCAGCACGAGGTATACCACCACCAACCAGTGGACCAGTCCCATTGCGTGGAATAAGTCCGACACTTGACTTTCGATTTCGTGACAGGTATTTTCGTTGATTTTTTTTTTTTTTGTAATCCTTTTCACTCAGAAATGAAAGCATTGCATTGCTGTTTGTCGATCATTACTCACAAAGCATCAGATTCGATATTGGAACTAAGCGAAGTGTAGTGCAGTTTTTTCAAATTCTACCATGGATTACTGACTTTGACAAAGGCTAAAAAGTAGGCTTTGTAGGTATGCAGATTATGGTCGCTATGGTGGACCGATAAGGCTTTCAAGCTTACATCCACGGCCATCGCCGTACGATCGCCCATATTACGATAGGGATCGTTATTATCGATGCGGTGCACGGTATGATCCAGAATTTGATGAAGCAATGTATGATCCTACTGTTAAAGTTTTCATGCGAGGTAACTCTTACCAAATCTGCAAAAAGCAACTGTGAAATCTCCACATAAATTACGGAGGTTCATCATATATGGCTAGTATCAGTTAAGGTTTATTCTTGTAATTATCACTTACTACCTGTTATTTACTGTTTATTATTATTTATTATTACTATTGTTACCACTGTCATTATTATTGTTGTTGTTATTATTATTATTATTATTATTATTACTATTATTATTATTATTATTATTATTATTATTATTATTATTATTATTATTATTATNTATTATTATTATTATTATT
>NW_018108227.1:263066-269767 GCF_000183805.2 Loa loa | reverse complement strand
ATTATTATCATTATTATTATTATTATTATTATTATTATTATTGTTATTGTTATTATTATTGTTATTATTATTATTATTATTATTATTATTGTTATTATTATCATTATTATTATTAATTATTATTATTATTATTAATTATTATTATTTACTATTATTATTTAGATGCATTTTTCAGGTTTACCGTACAGTGTCACTACACTCGATATAGAAGAGTTTTTCCGACCGTTGAATTGCGTCGAAATTAAACTTGGTTATAACGAAGAGCGTCGTCTTTCGGGTGATGCACTGGTATCTTTTTCAACAATGGCGGAAGCACGAGAGGCATTATCACGTAACAAAAATAACATGGGCACCAGGTAATTGATGACGAACATTTTTGCATGAATTTTGGTTGCTGATGCTATGAATTTTCAGGACTATTTTAAATGGTCCCTGCCTAGCTATACTCGCTGTAAATCATGCACCAGAGTTGAGAAGACCTTTTTAATCGGATTTTGGTACTCATGTTGTTTTGGGACAGGACAAGAACGAGACATATGCAAACAAATTATATAAAAAGTACGCTTGATGAGTGGTGTCAAATGGTCGTATGCCTTGAGCTCGAATTGAAAACAAAAGAAACACTGGTTACATAGATCAGAATACCAGTAGTCAGTTCGAATAACAGGATTTTATCGCGGATGAAGTACCTGGCAACTTCCCATGGATACGCGATTTTTGGGACGAAGATGAAAAATCATTTCAAATAAACGAAAAAGTTCCAAAAAACTTTGAATGTATTTGTATCAGTAACTACTTTTTTAGAATTAAAAAACGAAAACGTACGAGGATTTCTGAAGGCACCAAAATGTTATTAAGAAAGAGGAGAGCAATGAAGAAGGAAAATCAAATGAACGATGAATATGCTGCCTTATGCAAACAAATACGAATGCAGATGAAAAGGGATTTTAAAGAATACAGACGTTGGAAGGAAGAAAAAATATCGCAAGAAAACAGTGAAAATATGCAAATATACGAAACTACCTTGGAAGATTTCGAACGAGAAGTGGAAGAGGAGTTTTCAGAGGAAAATTTAGAGAAAGAGGCGATTTCACTGAAAAATTTTGGGATAGTATTGAAAAGAAGTACATCTGAGGAAAAGAACGAAGCGGAGAATGTAGGGAAGACAAAGAAACAAGCAAATGTTGAGCAGAAGCTTGTTGAGAAAACTGGAGAACATGCAATAAATCGGTTGTGTACCTCAGAAGTTTCAGCGCAAACAAACACAGGAAGCGAACAGCAGAAAGTGGTTATGTTACGGGAAAAACTGCAAGAAGTTGAAGCATCCGGGGAAGATGCCAGAAAGTTAAAAGAAATGCCTGGCGCATATGGAATTCTTGAAACGATTCTAGGTGACGTGACGGAAAAGATGAAGAGCGAGGGACCAGTGTGGGCAAGTAATGAAAAATGTGCAGAAAAGGAAAGTGTAGCAGGAATATCAAGCAACATTGAATGGAAAGGTGAACCGCGAATAAAGGGCAGGTATGGAGCAGTGGAAAATCGCTCGGCCCTCAATACGGTGCCTTTGGTGTCGTTGAGGTGAAGTTGTGTACCGAGCATAGTGTCACGTAGTTGTCTTTTATTTTGGACATTTGGACGAGATACTGAAAATAGGTAAAGGAATTCTGGTGTTGCTATATATCTGGATTTCAAATATATATTTATAGTTAAAATAAACAAGGGTTTGAAGATTTACAGTTGTAAAGTGAAAACTTCCGATTTGTTGTAAACATTTGACATCTTCTACCAGCGATATTTGAAATTTTAGGAACGATACAAATCTCACAAAATACTGAGAAAATTGCGCGTAATGATGCTACTGAAACCAAGAACTTTTATTATGACTGCTTTATTTGGTCGCAGTATAACTGCTGTTACTGAAATTTTCTTTACTCGAGATCTTAAATGTTCCATGCTTCGTGTTGTACTTAAATCGTTTAGTTGGTCAAATTAGTTGTGCTTGGCATGCAGTCGCACTCCACTGACGAAAGAAGGAATCAGACACACGGCACTGCATTGAGGACCGAGCTGTTTCCGGTTTTTAATATGCTCATAACGTTTTTTAAATGATTTGTCTGTTTTAAATTTCCCGTTTTAGTTTTTTAGGTTTCGATTTCATACCTGTTTATTAGCTTAATAATTTCATCCTTTTTTTTCAGATACATCGAATTGTTTCCGGCAACAAATATCCCTCATCCAATTAAAACAGTAACATTCCGTACAGTAAGTGGAGCGCCTACCCGTCTAACAACAGCGCCCCGCCCGCTGTACAGCTCCTTTGCTGAAGGTAATATTTCTGTCACTGTTATGAATTTCGTTTATTCGCAGAAACACAGTTGTGAAAATCGTTATTTTAGCTTCCAATCACGAACTTTTGTCTGGACTCTTATCTCTGTACGACAATCTATTTTTCTTTTTTTTCAAATAATCCTTCTCTATTTAAATGTATTTAGCCATTTAACAAAAATATTAGCAGACTTTGTCGAGAGTGCACTGAAGGAAGATATTGCTTTAGGGCAGTTCACTGTTAATGTTATTCGTTTTTATTTTCTTATCACCAGTCTTTTTTTTCAATAGTCATGGACATTAGATCGCTCTGGGAATTTCGTCGTCACTATTGCTGAGGAAATCTTGAATGATAATTAGTATGTCAGTGGTTGTAAGTATTGGTATATCTTTTATCCTTTCAGCATCCTTTCATCACCGCAAACTGCTATTAAGAAAGAGGTCTTCATTTTCCACTTTTTTTTATGGAAGCGACGAAACAAAAATTATTGGATTTTCCCTAAGAATTTCTGCTCGTTAAAATTTCTCATTTTTTTTGTTTTTTAGATGAAGAAGCTGCTTATGCAAGTGGAGTTGGTGGGCAGCAGGTGAGCTTCCTGAAACTTCTTATTGGTGTTTTTTGATCATTCGTAATGTTGGCTTTAAATTGTTGGTGGAATTTGTTCCAGCACTTTTATGAAAATATACCGGCACTTTTATTAGAATTTCATGAGTTGACTCGAAATAAGTCACAGATAACTGGTCTTTTTACGTTGTTATTAATCTGTAGTAGTGTTTAATCTTAACACAAAAGCATGCAGTGCTTTTCATGAACTTCTTGCAGTACTACAATGATCAGTATGAAGGCCGTCAGTCAAAATATGGCCGTGATTGGGGCGAACCAACACGTACAACTTGGTGATACTTTAAAAAATATGAAATATATTTTAATCTGGGAGAATCATTCGTACAGTATTTTCCCATCGAGACACTAATTGTCATATTAAGGCTCATTTAACATATGCATGTAATTTTGAGAACAAAGATTATTTTCCATTTTGTTCCCCGTACCCGTATTTCTCGCGTCCAGTTCCTGAAGGGGTTTTTTTTTGTACTGTTCTTACGAACAGTGCTCATTAGTTAATTTATTTTGTTTCAGTTATATTTTCACTTTTAACTGATAGTGGAAAATATGATGTTATCGCCGTTGTAAAACTATTTCCATATACTTACTTTAAATAAAATTTTTTCCATACTTTTGTCTGCATTTTGCGTAATCTGCTGTGATGTACGCTACTGTTCGTGTTAAAGACACTTCATTAGTTAACTTTTCTTGTCCTCATTGTACTTGGACAACAAATTAACCACTGGGATATGCATATTTGTTTGCGCCCAATTTTCTTCAACTGAAATGAGAAATAAAACTGGCGTTTTAGATTGCCACGCGGTGATGAAACGGATTTTATCAGACGTTTACAGAAAGTGCTGGGTCGAGGCTGAGGATATTAAAAAGTTTCCAGTAATACTTTGGAAAATTGGCTATAGAAAGGGAGAGGATTCGAACGGTTTTATGTTCCTGTTGGAGGAGTTTTTTGAAATTCGGGAAAAGCGCTGTTAGTTCTACGTCGGTATGTACCTTTTCAGATTTGATGTTAAGAAATGTTAGTGATGTGCTAAGGAAAACAAAAGTGAAAGTCATTTGGATGGATGCTTTTATGTGCGCGTCGTCTGATTCAGCAAGTGATGTTAATGGTTAGTTTTTATGCTGCTTTCGGAATTTGTCGACTTCATCCTAACTTCAGTTTAATTTTCTATAGATTAGCAAGGTCGATACTATCTCTAGAGTTCTTTAGTCCGCGATAAGTCATCTTTTAAAACTTCTATTAATGCTTAAATTTTGGGCACAGAATGCTGAAAATTTTGGAATGTTTGTTAGCATATAAATGCATAGCATTACGTATTGTTATTTTTTGAAACTATTTCTTCATAAACTTTAATTTCTAACGCTATTTGTTTGTTTAGATATTAATTTATAAATTAATGTATGATTTCTTGATTTAATTGATTTAATTGGTCCAGCACTTAAAAAAAANAAAAAAAAAAAACTAAGGTTATCCATAATATTCATAGGTGAACCTGTAAGGAAAAGCAGAAGAAAGGAATATTCCTACGCGTTGCTGTTAGCATATCAGGGCAAGAAGTACAATGGTATGCAGGTAAAGACATTACAACTAAGATTGCTTTATTCCCCTTTAAACTTTTATTTTCATGATTTTGCGATCCTTAACATACCTAATGATTGTAGGAAATATGGTTCTTTCTTGTAGTCCGCAGTTTTTGAGGGTGGCAACACTCGCACCAGCTGATTTCTTTTTAAATGGAATGAGCCTTTTTTTCTTTTTTTTGAAAAACTCGCCTTTCTGAGATTTTTATTTTACACTAAGATTATTGGGTATATGTACCATATTGTCTTCTTGATTCAGTATTTTTTATTATTAGTTATCTCGGTTTTATTTTACTCCAAATAAAATTTGGTGCCTTACCCTTTACAATCTTTGACGTAGATCAAAAATTTAATGAGTTACTTCCTACATTATAGTTCGGAAAACAAAAAATTTTCAAGCATATGTTTTCTATTGTGCACGCATTGAAAATTACACACATTTTGGGCATGTATTGAAACCATCTGATTTTATGCAAAAGAGTTCGCTTCTTTTTTTATGGTTTACATCTAGAATTATTAGTAGCTCAGCATTTTCTTTATCTTGAATTCTATTTAATTTATACTCACAGACTTATTTCAATATAAGTCAAAAAATACTCAGAGATGAGTACTGCATTCGGAATTAAAATTAAATGCTTAGTTGTCAGAAGGTCGACTTTCTTGTACAGATAGTGAGTGATTTGCAGCAAGTTTTTAGCTTCATAGCCTTTAACTCTCTAGTTTAAATTAGTGCAGTTTTTATTTTTTCACTTTATGATAATGCAAACTGGGATATCAAACATCTGTTTCATTTATGGGAGTTCGCGAAGTTGATAGACGATATTGGCAGTGACTGGTCATACATAATATTTAATTTTCCATAAGTGACCTCTAACACAAATTGGAAGATGAAGAAAATTTTTTGGGATCTCCAGGAGGACAAAAATTTATTGAGCGTTACAGTTATTAGAAAGAGAATCTTTGGGTGCTGGAAGTCGTACTTAAGTATCTCAAACATTACTCGAACTTATGTTTTTTTTTATACTTGAATACGACACTTGTTATGGATCAGCAAAAATTATTTACAGGTGCAAAAAGATTTTCCCACAGTTGAGGGCGAACTGTTCAAAGCGATGGCTAAATGCGGATACATCTCTGAGGATGATATTCTTAGTCCAGTTCGTTTTGCATTTCAGAGAGCTGCTAGGACAGATCGTTCCGTATCCGCAGCCCGGCAGGTTCATTTCAAATAGCTGTCTTATTTGTTAATTTGTTTTTGTTTTTTGCGAATAAAGATAGCAAATTTCGTTAGTTATCACAATTTGGGATTTTTTTGTTTGAAATTTAGATGTGCTCGATGCGATTAGCACCAGAAAATCACGAATATTTTCTAAAAACAGCCAGTGATAAATTGAACGCACAGTTACCTGAAGAAATTCGAGTTATGGGTGTTAGGTAAGCTATATTTCATCCTCTCTTTTTGATTGTTCATTGAGAACTTGAGAACAAACAATATTACATTACATTAGTGCTTAGTCATAATTCCTCTCCTCTGAAATGTAGTTCTGCTGACAAGTTATTTTTTTTTTAGTAGCATTCATGATGTAAATAAGCGCCTTTTTTATATTTCACAGAATTTTTAATAAATTTATATTTCCAGACGTGCAACTCGGTCCTTCAAAGCTCATAAAAATTGTGATAAACGAACTTATTCCTATACTTTACCGTCTTATGCATTCGCCAGAGCAGATGAGGTGCTACACTGTTTTTCGCATCATATATTCGAGTCCTCTTTCAAATAGATTACGAAGCAACATCTTTGAAAAAGGTCTTTTGAAAAAAGATCATTTAAAATCAAGAAACCATTACTTTTGTTGAAGTATTGCATTTAATTCCAGTTGACAAACAGTGCTTTCCGCATAAGCGAAACGTCTGTTACTGAATTGAATGACTTGCTTGCATTGTACAAAGGGACGCACAATTTTTTCAATTATACTTCCGGAAGGCGAGTTTTTAATTCAGCAGTCAATCAATATTCTACTAGGTATTTTATAATTTTTCTAATACGACTATGTTCTAGGCAAAGGTACGGAGTAATAGCATTCTAAAATATGTTCATAGTTGCAAAAAGTAATTTTGTTTAATTCAGTTGCCAGTTGGTTGTCAGTAGTAGTCTGGTCGCAACAAACTATAA
>NW_018108227.1:255696-263046 GCF_000183805.2 Loa loa | reverse complement strand
CCTTCAAAGCTCATAAAAATTGTGATAAACGAACTTATTCCTATACTTTACCGTCTTATGCATTCGCCAGAGCAGATGAGGTGCTACACTGTTTTTCGCATCATATATTCGAGTCCTCTTTCAAATAGATTACGAAGCAACATCTTTGAAAAAGGTCTTTTGAAAAAAGATCATTTAAAATCAAGAAACCATTACTTTTGTTGAAGTATTGCATTTAATTCCAGTTGACAAACAGTGCTTTCCGCATAAGCGAAACGTCTGTTACTGAATTGAATGACTTGCTTGCATTGTACAAAGGGACGCACAATTTTTTCAATTATACTTCCGGAAGGCGAGTTTTTAATTCAGCAGTCAATCAATATTCTACTAGGTATTTTATAATTTTTCTAATACGACTATGTTCTAGGCAAAGGTACGGAGTAATAGCATTCTAAAATATGTTCATAGTTGCAAAAAGTAATTTTGTTTAATTCAGTTGCCAGTTGGTTGTCAGTAGTAGTCTGGTCGCAACAAACTATAATGCTACAACATTACTATTTTTTATCTGATGCATCCAGTCTGAGCTTGCAAAACTTACTGCTCTGGGAAATTTTATAAGGATGAATTCGTATAAAGCATCTCAGTATACGTAAAAAATTAGCCTTAAGCCTTAGCACAAGTCATTTTTACTCTCTCCTACACCAAATTCAAATCTCAGTTCAAAAAACGGGCGTTTGTGGCAATTCCAACTATCGTGTTCATCTTTTCAATGAACATTAAACATTTTTTCCCAATCATCTACATTGTTGGAATAGGATTTTGCTGACTAATTCACAAGTAGAAACATAGAAGCGTCATAAGTTTTAGTTATTTTGATTGATATTGTAAGAAACCTCATTTCAGAATTATAAGACGGATGATATGCATTCTCTTTCTGGATTGTGTACATGCTAAATGATTGATGGGGAACCATCTTCAACAACAAAAAATTTAAAATGCTGTGATAGGCTTAGGGAGGTAGAATTTTTCTGTAATATCCAGCTATGGTAACTTTGTTATTCCTTCAAAAACTGGTATAAAGAAACTGAAGTGAATATTCAGTGATTTCCTTTCTGTCATAGTAAGTTTTCATACCGAGCCTTCAATGTTGTTAGTGTTTATAAACTGAAGGCTAAATTCCTTTTATTAAGTTGGAGGGATTTTATTTCAATATCCACCGAAAGTGAGTGTTCATGGGAAATGTTCTTTGGACCTTCGAGTTATTTTCTCGAGTAGAAAATAAATTTCATAGTTTTTCAAATATTGTTATTTCGATTAAAACAAAGAAACAATTGAAAAGGCTAAAAGATATCCTTAAAAGTTTGACGAAGACTTATGCTTAAAAATAACATTTGAAAATATTATATTAGTACAGCAATATTTAGAACAAAAGTCGATATAAGTCATATGACATTTTAGAAGAATTAGCTATATTTTGCTATAAATGCTTACTAGAAAGCTTTAGTGGTAAATGAGCGCATTTGTTTAGGTGCTTCTATCAGTTCTGAGCTATTAACTGCATGGTTTACATAGTAAAAAAAAAGTAATACTGAGCTAAATTTGTGCAAAAATTGCTATAATTTCTTGCAACATCGGTTTTAGAATTAGGATGGAAAATCCTATTTTTTTCAGAAATTCCCCTTCCAGTTTTCTTCTTGTTTTTTATAGCACAGAATTGCAAGCATAAAAATTGCACTAAATGTTGACTTAGGATTTCATGAGCTACATTTACATCCAAAATTAGACTATGTTTGCTTCGAAAGATTTGATGGGAAAATATGTCCTTAAAATGTAAAAAATAAAAGGGTTACCAGAATAAAAAAGATGGCGGATTTACCACAAATATGAAAAGGTATGTGTTGACAACATCGGTAAAAATCGGGAAAACATTAGGATTAATTGCTGAGATTGCTGAGGAGAATAAAGGTTTTTGTGAATCAAAAAGTTCTTTATTCTTTTAGATTATTATTTCCTTGATATGTTAATATTATTTCAAGGGATGCAAGATTTAGCAGACATGAACCTCGTGATATGGTATGTAGAATTTCAGTGATCCTATAAAACCTTCAATTTTTCTGATCTATGTAAGAGTATTTCTAGAACTTACGAAGATCGAAGCAACATGCGATATATACATGATTTCAAATGTGGTCCAACACAACTTGTTGAAGATAAGGTCCGGGGTGGTATGGTTGAATTTATCAGTCTTTATGTCACGGGACAAAGTTTTATGTTGCATCAGATTCGGAAAATGATCGGTACTTTCTGTTTTGTGATTTATGAATTTTTGGCTCTATGAGACGAACAATTTTTCAACATGTTCTAGAATATAATTTATAATTTTCTTTGTGAATTTCAGGGATGACGGTGGCAACTTTCAGGGGATTATGTGGCAAAACTGAATTGGAAAATACATTTCGGAGTGAGCGAGTATGTTTTTTCTCACCATCTGAATGCAAATGGAAAACAAGAAAATTTTGAAGTAATGATCGTAACGATAGAGTTTGTCCACAGATGAAATTCATATGATTAAATTAGTTTTTAGATCATACATCTTGTTCAAACCTGATGTCATATTTTATCTGTCATAGGGGTTTCAGTAGAAAATATCACTGAATTGATAATTTCAAAATTCCCTTGTCTTCATTTGCGATCATAAAAACTTTATCAAAATAGAAACGCTCAAGTATCGTACCTAAAATATGATGGAATGTTTGACTCACGAGTGGAAGAAAGAGTTTGTAGAAAGAACACTTCAGCCAATATTTTCTAAAAACAAAACTAAGATAGCCACAGAGTTAAAGACTTTGAGCTTTATGTTTTTTTTTTCTTATGGATCAAATTATTTGCTTAGATGGATGTGCCAAAGGCACCCGGTCTGGGTTTGGTGTTAGACAAAGTACACTACGAACGATATGACAGATGGTACGAGAAAACACACCAGAAGTTGAATAATTGGGGTGACGAAATTGAAGCTAGGGCTGACGAATTCCGCAAACTTTACATAATTGCGGAAATTTATCGTCAGGAGCTTGCCACTCATTCGTTAGTTTTTGTATTTTTTTTTTTTCAACGGAAATAGTTTTCCGCACCAAGTTATCATCTCAGGATTTGTAAGTGAGTGCTCCTTTAGATTTATTGCCTGTTAGACTTATTGACTTATTGCCTGTTATGCAGATTTGCCCTGCATGTGATTGTTGGTAATCTCGCGGCATAACATAACACCATAATAATGTTTGAACCATCCACGCCATTTTCAGTTCATTCTGCCCAGATGCATTGTTTTTCAAGTTTTTATAGTCCCGGCATTTTTGAAAAATCTTTAAAAAATGCATGGGAATGAAATTTTAAAAATCATTTAGATGCGGAATTATGACACAGTTGAGTCTTTATTGACTTCGAAAATTTGCATCCCAACATTTCAGGATGTTCCTATGGTTAACCACCTTACTAAGACATGATATAATGATACCCGGAATCACAAGGGAATCGAGGGAAAGATCACCATTGGGACTAGCTTCCGATCGTGCATATGTTAGTTTATTATTTTAATGAAGCGTTAGATGAGGTGACATAGTTGGGTGCTAAAAATTTTTTGTCTTCCACAAATATTTTTTGATATAAATCATTTTAACTCTGCTTCCAATTCACATCACAGTAGATAACCTACCTATCGGTTGGAAATTAACAAAAAACATATTTGGAAAATTTTGGGAAAACACAGTAAAAAAAAGTACAGATTGGGAACACAGCTTAATAAGAGATTGAGGTTTATCAATTAAAGCCATAAAATGCATTGGAAGTGTCTTTTTTATTCATTACATCTTTTATTTTCAGCTTGCAAATGAGGAATTAAAAGAAATGAAAAAGGAGAAAGAAAATCAGATCTTCGTTGAATCAAACGAAGAGCGGCGAGATCATCTAGCAGAACTTATAAAGAAGGATTCGAATTCACAATCAGGAGAAAATTCAGAAGGAAGTCACACAGACACTATAGTTGTTATGGGCACTTCTCCGAGAAGAGTGTTGGACAGTGGGGAGTCCTGATATTTCTACTACATCTTACCTCTGAGGTGTGGGTCAAGAACTTACCATTGCTCCAGGAAAACAATGAATTTCATCTATGGTTGTTTCGAAAGAACTTTTTGTTGAATGCTTTTATTAAGAAAATTTAGAGGATGGTACAAGGAAAATTTAATGGGCTCTTTTAACTTCAGTTGATTAAAGAAATCTAAATGTCCACTTCATAGACGCATTTGAATTCTTTCCTAAGATACAAAAATACTGCGACTTTTTCTAGAATGTTGTTTCGTTTTAATGTTATCTTAGAAGACGCCACCCACAGCACTCCTACTGAGTGTGTTGTCTGAAAAATTGATTGAATTCGATTACTTAGCTGTTCATTTCCAAAACATTTTTCAAAAATAGTTTATTTTATCTTGTTTCCACTGTTGAATGATTAGATGTTGATGGCGAATAAAACTGTTTTTCTGCTGGATTATATCTTAGCATTCGACGAGCTTCAAATATTGTTACTTACGAATCATTCTGACAATAATTACTGTTACAATTTCAACCAATTACACCTCAGAGTAATATTGGGCCTGTTTACGAGTAACTTGCGCGGATCAGAACTTATTTGCATGCCTTAAATGCTTTAGAGGTCGTCGGTAGACGTTCCAACATCTGGAAATAGTAAATAAAAGACGCATTATGCGAACATGTTGATGGGAAGTAGGGCTGATTCGATAGTTTCGCAATTGAAGTTGACCTATTACCGTCTCATCATCGCGTCTTCAATGAACGGCTAAGAGATTATTTAGTTAAGCTGATTTGGAAACTAATTGTCTGTACTTTAGCCTATGAAGTTTGGTTAAGCGTTTCGAAGCAATTGAGAGCTACCTGGTGATAACAGCACCTTCTTAATGCTCCCTCCTTATGCCGCTTATGAAATGCAAATGTAGAAGTCCATTAGTTCGCACTCACTGTCCATCACCAATCTCGTTTTCTTCACTAATGATAGTGTTTTTTAGGGAATGAATACAACAGGAATAATGTTTCCAAAGGTTTCATATCTACTATACAGTCGTAACGAGTTGTTGCTGTAACAATTCCCATTCTCTTGCTTTCTATTGTCTGATTTTAATTTCCGTGTAAAATATGTTCATAAAATGCGTATTTTATAGAAAGGTTTTACCATCCCTCAAATAATGGAGTCGGAAGCAGAGCTTGGCGATAGCTATTTGGGGACGGAAATTGGTATTCGTCGAAGATCGACATCTATTTCAGATGATTATTCAGTACAGAAAACAAACGATGATGCTACTGAATGCAAATACATAGCATCTAAAGTAAGTTTACATCTTTCCCCTAAACTTATTGGATCAGCACTTCTTGAAAGTAATCACGTCTTTCTTATGATTTAAAAACTGTTTTTTTTTTTTCGTGGAAATTTAGAAGGATCATTCTGGGAATGTGATCTTTCAAAATGTTTTGAAATTACTACTGCTTTAGAGATCAGTATTATCCATTTCTGGAATGAAGTCAAATTATGTTATTGTTTGGCTAAGCAAATGAAGAGGCTTTGGCTGATCAGATGAAGAGGCTTAGGGGCTTTAAACAAAGTTTTATTCGTAATGTTTTTATAAAGCAAGGATCTTCTCATTTATAACTTTGCATCATTTATTGGCTGACTTTGCTTAAGATGACGTACGCTTACTTCGATGAGGAACTTTCAGCTAAATTATTTCAAAGATGCTTATATCCATCGATTCATATTGGGCGGTGAATGTAATCTTCGTCGTGATCCTGAAATTTCACGTGGTTATTGGGCTAGGATCTCTGCAGTTAAGGCCGTTGTGGATGCATTCTTGAAGGTATGATTAAATTATGTCGTTTCAAGTGGCAAAACGCTTTGTTTTTAGAATTAAGTGCATGTTACAAATTGGTTATAAAATTGCGCCTTGGCCAGAATCGAAAGTAAAAAGGAGAGACGAGATTTTAGAGCAGCAAAATATTTTCGCTGTTTTAGCATTCATTAACTGCATTCTTTTTTTGCTTTCAATAATCTTTTCTTTTTTTAGGAGTTTCCGGAAAAGCGTCAAATTATCAATCTTGGTGCAGGATTTGATACTTTATATTGGCGACTGAAAGAGGAAGGAAAACAGCTCCATCGGTATGTTGAAGTGGATTTTAGTTCTGTCACGACGAAGAAGATTCGACAAATGCGAAGACCTGGCTCACCTAATCTTCTTTCTATGTTTTTGGAAAAGCGTAAGAAATTTCTCTGTTTACTCTGTTTAGGCACAATTAAACCTGAAGCTGAGTTTGAAGTTACACTTATATAAAAACAGATGGTGGATACCATACATACGAGATTTAAAAACTTCTAGAACAATAAAGACGATAAACTAGTGGTTTGCGAGCACTGAAATTTGAACCGTGAGGGTTACTAGAAATTATGTTCCTTTTCCCTGTATTATAATGTTACTTTCAGTTTAACTAGTAAATTAAAAGTTTTAATCAAAGCATATTTTCAAATTAATAGGGTTTATTATTTTTAAATCTGGTAATCCATGTTACAAATAAAAAGGTTAAAGTGGTCTTTGGTCAAGAAAAGAATGGGAACTACTACAATAAGCGGATGAAATTAAGAGCTACTGGTGTCTTTTGCCATTGTAAATCTATTTCAATAAGTTGTTTCTTTAGCAAAAGAATTGGAACATTCAGACCTGCATGCAGGTGACTACCATTTGGTTGGTGCGGATTTGAGACAATTAAATGAATTCAAGGAAAAGCTTGACAGTTGTGACTTGAATTACAAAACGCCGACATTGTTTATCGCAGAATGCGTCCTGGTATACATGGGAATAAACCAAAGTGACGAACTTTTGTCAGCATGTGTCAGATGGTTTGAGAATGCTTTTTTCTTGAATTACGAGCAGGTCTGTTTTCCTCCTCAAGATTTGGATCTTTACCATCCTTCGACAGTGCATATTCATGATTACTGTTGAACAGTGGTCGAATTTTACGTTTTTTAGAGATTTTTCAGGAAAAAAAATGGAGCATCTCAAATTTTTAATCTTTCACTTTAAATTCAGGTGAATATAAATGACACATTTGGCAAAATTATGGTATCAAACCTTCATGGACGTGGTATAATTTTGCCAGGTCTTGCCGCTTGTGAAAATTTAAATGCCCAGAAAAAACGGTTAGTACTTCGTAATGGGTTCATGACAAATAATAAAAAAGATACTGTCTTAGTCATATGTGTTTTGTTTTGCTTTTATTTCTTATCGTTGTTTGTACTTCGTGCTATTTTTGGTTTTTTTT
>NW_018108227.1:235981-255298 GCF_000183805.2 Loa loa | reverse complement strand
GCGCATTACAATCCATTTAGTAAGTTTTCCTTCATGTTTAATAAAAACTTCTCTAGCTTTATTGACAGTGGTTGGAAGAACGTTGTTGTCAAGACAATGTGGGAAATTTATGGGAAGGAAATCCCAGATATGCAAGTGAAAAGGTTTGTGAATGATGTTTACTTCTTTTACGGCATTCATTTTACGATCTTCCTGACGAAAATTCAGTTCACCATGTTATATCTTTTATATAACATATGCAAATCTTTCATTTAATTGCATTCAAGTTAAATACCATTTGTAAACTTGGTCATTAAGACTCTTACAGTTTTTATTAAAGCATAAATGATATTATGTTACTTATGAATTGCTTAAGCAGAATTACATTCCTGTTCCAGGATTGAGAAGTTGGAATTGCTGGATGAGAAGATCTTACTTTCGCAGCTACTTGAACACTACTGCTTTGTTATTGCTTCAAAAAATGCTCATACTCTTGACTTCGAATGGACAAAATGATATGTTTCCAAAAATCTTTTTAAAATAAAGGGAAAGAAAGATTATAAAGGCATAAAGTCATAACTGGGAACTAAGATCAACGAACAATTGCCTAGCGGGACTTCAAAATCTGTTAATTTATTAATTCCAAATTTGTTCTAAGTTTGTGTATGTCTTTTTTGGTTTCATTTTTATTCGCGCGTAAGTATTATGGTTTCCGATTTTTTAAAAAAATGATTGACAGTTTCGGAAATGATTTCCGAATAGTTTTATGTAAAAATTTTCGTCTGTATAGCTTATTATATAAGCTACGCTTTGGCTCAAGTTTGCATACTAAAAAAATGTGTCTTTTTCTAATATTTTTCAAATATCGTGAACAATTTACTGTCTCTATCGGACTTGGTTCTAAATTTTTTGGAAATCATGCAAAATTGTCCATCTCCAGGGGGCAAAACCATTCGTACGTGAACCATATTTTCGTGTTGGAAGATTTTTCATGCAAATTTTCCTGGTGTTTCCAATGCACGAAATAATATTTTAATTGCAGTTGATATGTCATCTAAACAGTTTGCTCTTTCAGTACTTTCTTCCCACATTCTTGATCTTTGTGTAGTGAACATGGCAAACTATTAAGCATTAACATACTATGAATGGAGTTAGAGTTACGCCAAGTAACAAGGACAGTATTACTTCATTACCTAACTTCGAAACGGATTATTGGAAAGAAAGAATTTGATTATATAGGAACTTTATAGGAAGATACTTGACATCTGCAACTATTATCGTGTGAGCAAATTTCCTCATATGTTGTTTGAGGATGAGAGAATGCGAGAGTCTTATTTTGCAGAAATGAAGTGAACATAGCTAATATTCACTTTCAAGTCAGTTTTCTTGGGGCAAATCAGTATGTTTCTGAACATAGAGTGGACAGAAGAATTCCAAAATTTACTTCATCGTGTGAAGCCGAAGAACACAGAAATTGGTAATGGCAATGGCAAACGTACGCCAATCCATTTATGCTTTTTAAAAAAATATTTTTCAAGTCTCAGCAAATTGTTTAACAAGAAATTTGCCATACACAATTTGTCGATTTGGATGTGCATAAGCCTTTAGATCAGCCGAATAATGGCTCTATTGAACTTGATGAATCCACTTCGAAATGCAATGTTTCGTTGCGAAAGATGGCGAGGGATATTAGAAGCGGGATAATGTTTTTACAAAATCTCGCATCACTTTAAATCTACATTTCAACCTACTAAAATGTTTCACTTTGCGGGAAATTGTTCTTCCCTATGGATGAAGCTTCATAAAATGTCGGTCCTCGACTCATTCATTTGACGTCATTGTCATTGTCAGCTCATATGAATTATGAAGTCTGAGTTTTGAAATCTTACTTTATATTTCAATAAATTGCGTGGGATTATTTTTTGGCATTTGAAATAAAAGATTTTCTTCTTTTTACAAAAATACTCCTTACGATAGTGGAATGAATGATCAACAGAGATTTCATCACTGGAGTAGGAAAACTGTTCAAATAAGTCGGAACTCTATTCCGAACAAATGATTTCTAATTGTATTTTGCTTGATGCTGTTGACGGTGAGAAAATACAGTAAAAATAAATCGTTCCATTCATTTGAAATATACTTTTTCAAGTTCTCAATTCTCGGTATACAAATTTTTTTCAGTTGCCAACAACAGATATATTACCCTCTGAAACAATTTATTGACCACAAAAGTAGTTCAGATTCTGATTGCAGTTACAGTGAATTTTTTATTGCACTTATATGTTCTGGAAAAAAAATTTTAATAAGGTACTCATTAACATCTTCCCGAATGCAAAATGCTTATCTAATTGTAAATATTTTATAATGAAATGCATATTTTGCTTTTTTATATGACAATGATGATGACATCGATGAAATGATATATGAGAGTATGTTAAGTCGAGAATATTGCGCGCAATGTGGTTGCAGAGAAATCGTAGTTCTAATAGTTAAATGTCGATCAGATGCCATCAACTACTGAAATTTCATATTTCTATTATTTTCTTGGACCGTAAGATTTTTGTACTTTTGGCTTTTTGTTTTGTAGTCAGATAAATTATATAATGGTTCGAATATACAGAATTCACTCCGGTTATCATTCATTGTCGCTGTTAACAGTTTGTTTAGCATTCTATATTTAATAATAAATTTTTATGAACAAAAGCATTTAGCATACAAAATGAAAAGTACCCTTACGAGAAAAATTGATGCAATATGATCTACGGGAAAAACTGATGAAAAATATTAAAATGATGAAACAGATGTTTGAACTAATGCAGTGAATGCGATATTCATTCATTGCATTAGTTCCTTTAAGTAAGAATATGAAAGTCATATTATTTGTTTCGAGATTGGTTGCTATATTGTATGCTCTCCACAGCCACAGATTTGTTCTTTGCAATTTTAATTTCAAATAAAATTTTTATGGCAAGATTACATCTTTTTTTTTTGTTTTATTGTTTCATCGATTCTTCCACTATAAACTTGAACATAATAAAGAAGCAGTTTGGAATTCTATTTTTTGAAGAATTTATGTACATTCAACAATGGGCTGATAAATTCTATTAGTGTTGAAATGAATGAAGACTTTTTCAAACTGCAAAATAAAGTAATTAAGATGAATAAAATGGACGCCAACATCAAAGTGACTGCACAGAGAATATGAATTTTACATAATGCTGACTTTTTTTTTGATTGAAATGGTTAGTTACTGGTATTTTATTACAAATTCAATTCTTCAATGATCACTTTTCTGCTTGTATCACGTTCTTCCAATCGTTCTTCCAGTTCATTCGCAATGTCACGGTGCATGGTTATTGTGTGTTGAAATGTGGAATGAGATATGACGTAATTACAATACTGTTAATTAAATAATGATTTTTAACCAGGAATTACTAAATTATTTACACAATTTTTGTTAGCCATTCTATTAATCTTTTTCAAAACGGAAAATAAGATGGTAATTTAATTTTTCGTTGGAATAAAAGGCAGCAATTTAATATAGCTATTTATTTAGAATCTACATGAAAAGAAAGATTTTTAAATTCGTTTTGTAGATTGTGGTCTTTTAATCATGTAATACATCACACAGATTTGAGAATAGCGAACTTTCGTATATCTTTTGATTGATTTTTTAAAGTTCCATTTCAGGTTATCAGTAACGATGTTAGAAAACAGGCTGAAGTTGTTGGTTTTGCTGATATTATTGCAATGTCCTTCTGTTTTTTTTCCATTTGCTGATCAGGTGGATAGCCTGCATAAGCTTGCGGTATTTTCTTTATGGAAATAGTGGCTTCAAAAATTATTTTAATATGTTCTCTTATCACGATATCGTCAGCTGTCTTTAATCTCCATTTTAAATATTTAATCAATATGGATCATATTGATTATTTTTATAGCTGTTATGAAATAGGCAGTTATGTGTTTGAAAATTAAAATTGGACATAATATCGAACTGTCCTATGCAACTTGCCCAGTTTTTTTCGGATTCGTAAACCGAATGTTGGGGATTCCGACTCAAATCCACAATCTAGTACTGTAATCATATGAAATCGTGCTATTGGAGTAGTCGAGAATCATTTAATCCTTTTATTTCTTATATCCGATTGGCTTGAAATAATAGGTAAATCTTTGTATAGTTTAGGTGTATGTTAGTTGTCCTTAGTTCATTTACCAACTTTACTGAAGTTTATTCACAATCAAATGGATTTCGTTGTTGTAGTAGAAAAACCATAGTTTGCCGCTGTAGTCATTGAAGTCGCAATCATTGATTTTTTTATTTCATTCGTAAAATTCTCGTTTTTGTTGAGGTTAAAATTACTTGGAAAATTACTTTGTAGACTTCACAAAACTATCGCAAGCTAGACAAGTTTGCATTAAAGTTTTCTGTGAAATATTATGAAACTAGCCAGAGAATAATCTAACTTATTACAATTACAGTAGTAGTTCAGGTAATCCTTATTATGACAATCGCAACAATCGCAATACAGCAGTTAATCTTCGTATAGTGATACTGGCCATAAAAATAATATAATCCGTAAAATTCTTGTTATTAATAACGTTATTAATAACGTAAAATTCTCGTTATTAATAAAATTATTAATAACGATTATGATCTTAGATCAGAAAAATTGAACAAGCGAATAATCTTGCAGAAATTGTCTAAGTGAAAATTATTACGTCTCAGGTCTCCCTTTAGCTCACCCGAGATCTCTCTGAGACCGAGATCCTGGTCCCACACATCTAATATACGAGAAATATCAGCGATATCAACAATGTTGAACCTGTTTCCCTGTTACTTTTCTTTTTTCTCTATTTTTGTCATTCTTTTTTGCTTTTTTATCTTCAAATCCTCTTTATAAAACTGGCAAAAATTTCCTTTAAGAACCTATGAGATATCGAGAATCTTTATTTGAATGAATTGAGAAAATGAAGCATAAGTTGTGATATCGTAGAGAGCAAAAATATCGCCAATAATTATGAAGATAGATCAAGGTTTGAATTCCTCTTATTCACTAAATCAGATTTATTTAGTATTTAATTTATTCATCAGTCATCAAGACCAAATCAATAATAAGTGCAGTAATGAAAAGTGCAAGTAACACTCTCGAAATTAAGAATAACAGGGACCAAAAACTTAGCAAAACTGAATTTGAACTGAGACATTGTCTGCATAGAAAGTGAATTGAACTTGAAAGTAACCTGGAATGAAACTGAATTGTAGATTGAAATTGGTCATTTGGCTGCTTTTGGCTGGCATTAACCAATTTGTTTAATGACTGCATCAAGTTGACACTTCACAAAGTAGTGCCTGCTGAGAGGAAATGTCTCGAACAATGGAAATAATGCTCAAGAAAATCCACTAACTCTCGAACACCATAGATCATTTGTTGTCATATTTTTATTTGTCAAAATAACTAATGGAATTTTATTCATTTAGTAAGTCCATTATCAACGTTATAAAGTGAAACCAAACACACAATAATAGTGACAATGATTGACTTTAATGACTGACTTTACCGATTCCCCTTTTCTGGATTACCGTTTAAAATTGTCTTACCGCGTATTAAAAAATTTCTGGTGTAAAAAATTCTGTAATGCGCTATTAAGACATGGCATTTTAAAATCCGGAATGGGACTTAGCACCTATTGCTTTCCATCAAAATTATCTATTATTAATTCAAAGCACTACTGATAACTCTTCGACATAGTTCCAAACATTTCATCTTTTCCTCGAGATTTAATCCTGAATTGGATTGGAGAAGTTTGAGATTTTGTTATCCCTGAATAAGTTAAATTGAAAATTTATGATGCCACACTTTTGAATTTAAAGGAATCAAATGAGTGCAGAGATCGCTTGTATTATTTAGAAATTTAATTTTGTCTGATTTAAAATAAATGTCGAAATTTTTTAAGTTGATGGGATGAAAGATGCTTTGTTATTCCGACAAATCGATATTTAGCTTAAATTCCAATTTTTTTTTAAATGCCTTCCGTTGCATTTTGGTCTTTTTTGGCTAATCATTATCTATTCATCATTCATTTAAACAAAGTGCAAAATGAAACTAATTGCACATGAAAATATGCCCACAATACATACACCTTTATACAAAATAGGCTACCACTAACGGAATTATAACAATTTAAAAATAATGACTTTACATCATTCTTGAATTTGCTTCTTCCCTTAAACTGTCTTCTTTCAAATTTCATGGTTTATATTATTAACTTATTTTTTGCTTACCCTACAGATCATCCATTCACCTTTCCAGCAGTTTTCCCGATGCTATCCAATACATTTTATGATGAAAAGGATTATAAATAACGCTTATGAACCTGTGCTTCCTGATGCTTTTCTTGCTTCTAGAAGGATCTAACTGGTCTTGGTCCCACAGAAATTATGAGTGACTCGCATATTCATTTATTGAAGTTTTTATTTCTCGGCTCTCGGGAGTATCGGGAAGATTGGAAGGACTAGTTCATAACCTTTCTCGATGGATTAGAAGACGGGGAAATTTCATAGAAAGTTTAACTGAGCAATTAAGTTTAATCAAAGAGGACATGGTCCACTGGTAATTAGATAGCTAAACAAATGTCCACACTCTTCACTGGCCCACTCCCATCGATCGTCATCTCGCAATACGTAATGCATCCTTCAAAAGATCTCAGTATCTATTCGAAATTTTATAAAACAAGAACAAGATTTGAAGCCTAGAACAGTTTAACAAATAATAAAATGATAAAGGCAGAGAGTACCTGGTATTAAAGTCCACCACAATTCCATTAATGTTGCCACTAAAATAGTAGACTTCTCCAATTTTCGGTTCTGCACAACGAATGTTACATGTTCTCAACCATACCTCAATTCGATCTGCAAAATAACTGTAAAGATTGACTGAAATGAACCTTTTTTTAAAATTTGAAACGAATTTTACATTTCGTTTGAACTAAACTGACCTCGAGTTTCTAAGTCTCTTCAAAGTTCCTCAACTCACGAATATAAATATGAATTTCGACAAAATTTTTTGCTCTTCCATTAACTATTCTTTATATCTTATTTAGTAGGCAAATCGATTATGAAATGCTGGTTTTTTTATTGAAAAAAGGACAGCTTGCATTTTATATAACCGAAAGAAATTAAAACTTACATTTGAAGGAATAAATTCCACAAAGAAATTTCTAAAAGTTAAAGTCCACACGGTTTTTCTAAAGTAATTTAAATGAATAATTTCTTCAGGATATATAGATCAAATCCAAGTAATACTACCAGGTTTCTGCAGTACTGTCTTCACATTGCTTTGCTTCCAGTGCTTTAACGATACTTCGATGATGAAATAACCCGAATCACTCAGGTTTTCAGCCCGATAGTTTTCTACTTCCACTGTTGCTCCTGCAATATTTAATTAATTTATTCTAATAGAATTTCGGGTTATGTGTTTGTCTGTTCGAAATGACTTGGTGATTCAATTATTTTCGATTTTTTTTTTTTTTGTCATCAAAAGAGCACACGCAAGTGAAAAGTTCGTTTTAAAATAAAAAACTTGACAAACCAAACATGTTTTTTGAACAGAGTTCATGCTGCAAATGCTTCTTTGTAATACTTCGACATTGTGAGCATCGAACTGTGCAACTGGCTTCAGCACATGAACAACTTCCATCCCAACATACCATATCGATCGTTTCCTCCAGAAATGATCGCTTGAATCTTTCCATATAAGTCACTAACTCTTGACCGGCTATATCTGCAAATTTACTCTTCAATTATTCATTTTATTTTTTGATATGGCATTTGTATACTGTGTGGTAAAAATTCTTCCAACACTTTCTGCCACTGTATGATGCTTCATCATTTTTATAAGTCAATAGGAATAGAAAGCTATTTTCCACCGAAATGCAAGATGTTCCAAAACCTCACGAATACATTAGACTTAGAAAAGTTGAATCTAATAATATAGCTCGAACAAAACTTGAACTTGCAACAAATCGAACCAGGCGCTAATATCGCGAAATCGTTTTTTGCTAAAAAATAATTGTCTTGAAAGAACTACAGCTAACCATAAAGAGGATGCCGGACAGTAATTGCAACGGGAGCCAATTGATTTGGCTCGTATGTATTTCTTGGCTCCATTATCCTCAGTTCATAGCAAAGCGGAATTTTCGGTTTCAGCTAGAACTAGTAAAAGTTTGACAAATTGTTAGAATTTTGAAATGCTGATGACTTCGCGAAACTGAAAAATATTGCGGGATTTCTAATGAAAAAAAAAACTTGAAAAAACTTACATCGGTGAGGACGAAATGTACAGCGTAATTGCTGACTGTAACGCTATCCAGTAGACGGACTCCGTATAGAGTTGTATTCTATAATAGATCAGCAAAAAGATTAGATTGTCAAAATTCGATTTTTTTCTTGTTTGATTTTATAGCATTTGAATTTTTGATTCCAACTTTCATTTCTCAGGATTCGTAGTTCTAAATAATGGATTGCGCAATTCAAGTTTTGCTAATAATCATATTCCTGTTAATTCCAGCAAAACCAATAAACAACTTAGTGAGGGACTGATTTCTTTGTAATCATCTGTACTTTAAGTTGAAAACCCTATAAGTTGTGTGCAATTAACCTGGAGAATCCGGAAAAGACTGTCTTGAGAAGTGAAACCGGTAAAAAGACCGTGTGTTACTTCCAGCGATTCAATTAGTGATGTTAGAATCCTGGAATCAATTGTACCCTATTTAGGATTTCCCATTAAGTATCTTAATCACCGTACTATCTTCAAGCATTTTTTGTCTGTTACCGATTTAATTCAAAATGCGGAGGAGTTAATGTAATTTCTATTTTCTTCTAAGATCAAAAATTTTCTTTCTACAATAGCGTTCTGAAGGCAACAAATTTCACCAAAAATTTGAATCAATATCTGAGGTAAGTTAACTAGTTTAGATGCGCTTACTTCAAGCAAACTTCTTGTCGAATGATTCCCGGACTGATTACATCTTGCACCACAGAGACTTTGGTGGGATAGAAATCGTTTTGCTCTAAACCACGGCGCAACCGCATTCTTTTTGTAGTTAGAACTCGGATTCCTGTCCGAACTTTTGCATTTCCTTCCGTTATCAATGTTATATTACGCACCGTTACCGGCAACTACAATTTTCTAACACAACCGTTTTGTTCATTACTTTTCTACCAAGATATGACATTCTCGCAGAATCTGCTTAATATTTGATAAATAGTTGACTGATATTATACGAAAGTTTGAAAAAAAAATTAAGAACTTGATTGTCCTGTTCATAACTGTCAGCTATCTCATTGAACGGTAATAACGGTTTAATTTCAATCTAGAGCTGATCGATCTAATGTGGCACTAACATTTTGGGCCTTAAATTACAGGAAAACGAAAAAAAACTTTGGGAAGAAGAATAATGAATAATCGAAATATATGAATAATCAAAATTGAGAGAATAAGAATTTAAAGGAAAGGAAGAGGGATTCCCATTAGAAGACAGTTGACTTACCTTGTGAATGATGACATTATTATGTTGATAAAATGTACTACAAAGTAACAACATAAATGTTACTTTTTTACTTCATGACACTTACATAAAAAACAGTCGGTGTGCTCGTTACATTGTGCACTATCAATTTGCATTGTTTACAAATAACCGTTACTCGATCATGATTACTATCACGTCGGTTCGTTTTATGCATTCGATACTCATAAATTGCTCGATTTGCGAAATATGCATCCTGAATTTGTCTTGAAATTTCAGACGTAATAAAGAAATGGATAATTTTAATTTTCACGTTACTCTATTTTGGACTAAATGAAGATTGCAAACCAATGCGAACGGAGTATGCCCATCTTCGTTTAGTTGCTCGTAGATCCAGTCAGCCAATAAATCGAGTTCAATTAATGGAAACATCGGATCCACTCTGCGACTTAAGAATGCCAACAAACCCAGCGAATTGACCAGTAAATCACCACTCTTAAAATACAAAAACATTGAATAAATTAAAACTCAAGTCTTACTCAAGTCTTATTCAAAATTTCAAATCGTGACTAAGCTACTATGACATCTCAAAAGAGTCAAACCTCCAAAACTTATTTGAGCAGCATAAAAAATTGCCTTTCTCGACATATCCTACTATCACTGCACATCCTATTTTCATCCTGTTTTAATTAGTTACAGCCAATTTTTACATGCTGAATACTTGAGCTCCTTCCAAGAAAAACTGCAGTAATTTACTTGAATTACTTTTTGTAATTTAAAAAGACTTAAAATGAAGTTTCGATTGCACGAAATACTGTTCACAGATTTTTCGTTATAAAAATAATGAATAATGAATAACCATGAGAATTCGATGTTTCATATGATCGCCGAATCCAGATCGAAGTTTTGCCAATAGTGAGCCATCATCCGACATTTTTCCAGTTGTCCAATACGGAAGCATGCCATCTGCAGTAGTATTGAACATGCTGGGGACTTTTTAAATTCAAAATTCTATTAATTCCCACTCATAGTAATTATTTAAAGTAGAAGTTTAAGTATGCTTTTGTGAATTCATTAACAACTATATATTTATCTCACGATGTGCAATTCAACTACATACCAGTCGAAATCTATCGAATTTTCCTACTTTCTCCTTGATCTAGTGATTACAGTAATTGGGTGAAATCTAAATCAATCTTACCCTTCGCAGCAGAGTACAGCTTAATTCGCATGATACTGCTCACAGATCGTGGTGCCATGAACGCTAGTGCAGCGACAGTACGTATATCCAGTGCGGTATGATCTGGTAGATTGAAGAAGCTCTTCCGTAAACTAATCCAAACGCGGTCATTACGCTGCAAATAAAAACTAGCTAATTTCTAGTGTTAATTTTATTCTGAATTTGTTAAACACTGAGCTGTTTTCTTAACATACTTTAAAAAATAAAAGATTTCAAGTCTATTTACCGCACATTGGTATGCCATACAGTCAGAAGCCAGTTGATTTACTATTGCTTTGATAAGCCAATACCCATCTTCCACCGTTGTCTGAAAAAAAGATTGGAAGAAAAGTGAAAGTAAGAAAATTGCAAAAAACTAAAGATTTCACCTTTGTTAATCAAGTTAAAAAAGTAAATCAAGGAGAGAAGAAATTAGAAAGAAGCCGAATTTGATTTCAGTTTGTTAAATACTGATTTGAGAAAAAAAAATGGAGAATGAAAAGTGTGCCATGGATAGCTTACGAAATTCATATGGTCCAAAAAATAGTCCATTGGAAGCTGAGTATCCGTATCTGTTGCCATTTCATTTAAGAGATAAGTAAGCAGTGGACACACAATTCGCTCATCAACAGCGGCTTCGCAAAGCAGCGATGTAGATAGCGCCGTCAAACTAAAACTTTGAAAATTAATAAACCTGCTGAAATCAACTTTGTGGTAAGTTTTATATCACGAATATTATTAGGAAGATGATCAAATCTGATATCAGTGCAGGAAGATACATACAAAAACGATTCTTCGAGGGGCTGTTTTGATTTTCGATAATTGGAGAAAGCGCATGATCGAGAAGTTGCACCATGACAGCTGGAGAATGTCAACATCGCAGACATTACTGGAATTCAGAGAGCGCCATCGATTTAGATGATCAGCTTAGATGATTGTCTGTGAGTATCTCACTAAAATTAACCTACTGAACACTAACGATTTCTGCTTATCTTTTTCAACCTCTAGTTAAGCAATTAAAGCAATCAGTAGTTTGAATTAATTATGTACTTTATATGCGCACTCTACGATGCATTGATTTTTAGTTCAAGAAAATAATTATCCTATGCAAATTACTTGAAGTAGCGAGCATTGGGCACTTAAAAACTAGTGTTATTTTCCTTAAAAAAGTGAATAACCTACATGATCCAATAGCGTCATCTAAAGATTCAAATTCTTGATAAGTCTTTCTATCAAGAGGATTTAATGATTTGAATTGATATAATGCTGGAGCAAATGAACTGATAACATCAGTAAGGAATGATTCATAGCTCAAAACACTCCTTTTCCAACGATAATTAGATCGTGAACTTATTTCATTCCGGATGATCGGGTCTGTTATTAGTCCCTCTGATAAGAATTCTGAAAAACGAAACGATACAGCGACGAATTTTTAATTGAGAGGTGAGTGAGAGAAAATATCAAAATTGGTCAGTAATCAGAAACAAAACAAACGGGAAAATTCGATAGTAATGCTATAGATCGATTCAGTGTTAGGTAAATTGATGCTGATGTTAGCAAATAATTTCTGGGGTTCCTGCTCTGTTCGATATTCATTATAATCTAAAATTTGTAGTTAATCACAATTGTTGAATATTGAATATTAAAATAACGACAAATATATTAAAACAGTAAAAACAAATCATATCACGTCACCAGATTTTAAACTGATAAAATCTCATATTTCAAGTACCAGCGATCCCTCTCAGTTTAAAACAGGTGGGATCTAACAATGTTCTGTTGCGCGAAATCCGATCCTGACATAAAGAAAGAATTGTTTCTTCATTACCAAAGATATTTTTCTTTCCATTCCCTGTTTCATTCTCCATCATTAAATAATGTACGTTAACAGTGTGAGCTAAAAGATTAAGTGGTTTGCGTGGATTCAATACCAATCGTTTAAAATGTTCCGCGGTTTCCGCCCTTTTCTGCAAATAATAACTTGTCATCTGTGCTGTGAGAAAAGTTCAAAAGATACAAAAAGCCGTAAAACAAGTACTGTTGATCGGTTTACAGAGAAACAAATTTTCCTCTTAAATATTGAGTTTACAATTAACTTACAGCAACGATAACTCTTAATTTGACAGCGTCGTATATTTCCCCTACATCACAATGATATCGTCCCGGGTACGATATTTCTTCTTTCAACGTGAACATAACTTCTGTTTCTCCAAGGCGCAAAAACCTACGAGGTGTGGACTGTTGCAATGAGAGAAAACAGAAAGATTGATTGAAACGAAAAAAGGTATGTAAAACATGGTACTGATATAAGTAAGGTAAAACTAGTGGATGAAAGAATGAATGAAGTGAAAATTAACTTACCTACTGATTCAATACAAAACAACCGTTGAAATGAAAAGAGATAGATCACAGGAACAAAAGGAAACAAACCTAAGGGCGAATATTCTGGTAGATGTTGTAACTGCTGCTGTAAGATGAATTCGAGTGTAGGCCGGTTGACCTCGTTCACCATGTGCTCCCAGGTCACCGCATACGTGTCGATCCAATTTCGCTATGCAAACCGAAAGCTTTAAATAATTTACGAAAGCTTTAAATAATAATTTACTTTAAATAATTTTCAAATAATTACGAAAGCTTTAAATAATTTAAATAATTACATATTTGAAAATATCATTGTCCTTGAAGTAAAATATAGTTATGTTATCACACTATACATGTGACATGTTATTCTGGTATACAATGCATGTTAAGTTTTAAAACTCTTTTTCTCCTTTTTTAAAGTTCACCATTATGTCCTCTTTTATTTGTTCAGCAAAAACTGAGACTCGTGCGGTAACGGATTCATTGATATAAACGTGTTGCGGAAGATCGACTGTCATGTAGAGTTTTTGCTGCGTGGATATAATCGATGGAGCACTGTGACAAACTGCAAGATCACCCGGTGTCCATGCTGAAGACTGGACAGACCATTGGGTTACCGTGTCTGGTGCTCTAATCGTTAGATTTAGTCTACCTGAGGCCCTGAATGTTAAATAACAATAGTTTAAAATGGCTGTTATATTCAACGGAATAAAGTATTTCAAATGAGTCAGGAGTAAAATTAGCAATGCATTGTAGGACTTCAAATTGAGAAATAAATTTTGTTCGAAGGTCTTTATATTAGCTTTCTTGGTGAAAGGCAAGGAAAAGAAATTCACGAATTCAGATCATTCTTTTTTCAAAAGAAAATTGAGGAACCTAACCTCTCGGATAGCATTTCTTAATAAAAGCATATATTTAATGCAGCTTTCAAATGTAAAATGTTCCTGCTGTTTGGTTACTAAATACTTTTTATGGTCCGAAAAAAAAAATCCATAGCGTAGCTAATATTTTTAACTTAAGAAACTTATAATGAGGAAGAAAAAAATTCAAACCCGAGATTGTAGTCTTCGAAAAGCCAAACTTCTGGGAAATATTGTCGAAGTACAGGACTCAAATCCACTTCCCTTCGGAATAAAGCAGGAGTGGAATCGTCAAGCCATGTTCTGTTACCTGCTAGAAAACCTGCGCTTCTCCATTGCACTTGAACAGAAGCCAATTTAACTGTAACACCATCTCTATCGACATCACAACCACGTCCAGTTTTCCGGTCACATACCTTACTTATGGCTAAAACGATCGTCTTAGCTGAAGAGATCTTTCCATGGTAATTTGCAGTTTTAAGTTAAAATATGGTCAATTAGCATAAAATAATAAGACTGTAAATCACAGTTTATCAATTAGTATGGCATGATTTGTGAATAAAAAACTAATTTAATCTAATTTCCACAATAATTCTCCAAACCAATTCCATAACAATTTTATTAACTTGTTCGGCCAGTTAGACGTTCACATGCCAAAATGAAGGAACGTAAACAAAGATTCGAAACAGCTGATGATGAATCCATAAAATTTGGGCAGCGTTTCAGGTGCTGTAACATGAGGACACCCGCTTCCTCACATGTTTCTCCTGCAACATTTCCTATCACTTACGAGCTTCCAAAAAAGGATTTAATCATTTCATAAATTTTGTTTCAAAACTAATGAAATGATGATTCAAGCAGATTATTGTTTCAGAACAAAAAAAAGTTTGGGATATTTCTATTATCAGAGGTACTCGATCTAACTTATTATCTAACTTCCCATAAATGATACGCCACCATTTCAACTAAATTTTTGAACATTTTGAATGCTTACCGATTTCGCTGCTTAGTTTCTTTGAATCAATGAGACCAAGAAATAATGTTCGTGAGGAACGTTCCGTCATTGACAAGTCCCAGTATTTGGATGTTGGACGTGATGAATATTTCTGCAAAAAATGAACATTTTTTCCTAAAAATTCATTAGCTTACTGAACTTATTGAACTTCAAACTAATTTCATAGAATAACCTGCATAAGTTCAAGCATTCGTATATCGACTGCTGATAATAAGGCGAGACCATTGGAACCACCATTTATTGTTACCGTCAAGTTGTCATTTACTCCAGCTAGTGTTTTAGAAACTGCTAAGGAACTCTAAAATCTTCGAAATTAAGATAACAATAAAAAAATCTTGCTTCAAAGAGGGATCATTAGTCTTCTAAGAAGCAGACTTACAAAATCAAGTTAAAGAGAAAGGGATGGACTGAAAAATTCAGTCACTCAAATATTTCTTCCTGACAGAAGCTTAAATATAGCATCGCACTATGCGCAGAAGAAGTTTCTTCACAATTCTTTCGAAGCACCAAACCTTGCACGAAAGTTCAACAAAGAAGAGAATCATATCTATTTGCACAGTTCCATTTGAGCTAAATACATTAAGTGTACAATATGGTATCATAGCATCTGTCGTTTCAAATATTATTTCACCATCGTCACGAACACGACCGGCTTCTGTGATCGTTTCATCCTGGCATATGACCTTAATTTATAAACGCTTTAGACTCTTGTTTAGTGCGACTTATTTTATGACATCAAGCTTCATTTTCGTATCTCAAATTGCTGTGCATGATCAATTATATTCCTTAAATTTTTTTTTTTTTTGTATTACACAAACAGATAGGCATTTAGCACAAGAACTGCGCAATTAAATGAGATCACTGAGAATTCTAGATTCAAGCACCAAAAATTTCTGCAGGATTATTCCGGATTAAACGGAAAGGATCAATTAAGTAGAGCAAGCAAGTAGAACTGAGGCGGATATCTGAGAACTTCTAGTTGAGCCAAGTCTTGCACCTATTAATAGCAATGTGAAATGGTGAATTCAAACCAAATAATTCAATTTTGATGCCAAATGCAATGGCACCGAAGCTCGGAATTTTTCTCCAACTCGATAAGTTGCATTGTTGGGAAGTGACCAATGGATCCAACCATATTGTATCCATTTTGAATGATCTGCCGACGGTAGCACCAAAATGATAGGACGCGAGAAACGTCCACCAATTTTACGACGAGCCTAAACGGTTTATATAATAAAGACAAAAACAGTAAGTTGCAAAGTATACCTTCCCGTTCTACTACAAAACTAGTTAAACGGAAGGCAAGGAAATGACTAAAGAGATGGATAGGAGCGTTTTTCTCCAACAAAACTCCATTACTTTCTTGCTTTCAGAATTCATCTATCAAAATATGACTGATATTTGCCTCTCTTCCTCTCTTTCTCTCTGAAAAAAGGAGGAAAAGACAAAAGATTTGAAACTATTACAATATTACTGTAATGATTGAAAGGAAACTGTAATAAATAATACGCCAGAATAACTGTCCAACTATAAATGTTTGAAGTTAACGGTAATTTTCTCGACATTGTGTGGGAAGGTGAATGTGCTCACGATAGAAAATTACATGCATAATCAAAGTTCCACAAAAATGACTTAAGTTCACAGTTCCGTTGAATCTAGTTCAGATTTCAGTGAGTTAATTTGCATATATGTGTCATACCCTGCGACTTCATTTTCATTTTTCTATTTTGCTTACTCGAACGAAATTTTTAGTCGCATGCAAAATTCCTTAAAAATTCATTAAAGTGTTTCTTTTGGAACAATTCCTAACGAAATCAGAACTTTTGCGTTACAAAATGAAAATTCCGTTAATTTTTTGCATTATATGCTAATTCTGAAATCTATTTTCTCCAAATATTTTCTAGTCATTTGTAATGAGAAAGTTAAGACAATGGCTCAAAAGGTCTTAAGGTTATCTTCTAACTCTGTTTTAACCAAAGTTTTTCTATTTCCACGTCATTATCAAAAAAATCAGAAACCATACAAATCTCTCCAGAATTGAACATCTTGAAATAGTTCTTTCCTTTTTTATTATACTAATTCCCTTTTTTATCTAAATGAATTTCATTGTGCATCCTTTCGTGTTGAAATTTCAGTAGAAGCAGATTTTCCAATTCCTATTTCAAGAGAAGAGATGACCTGTATAAGTATCACTCGACAACTGTGTTCATACAGATTGGATGAAAATGGTATAGTTAGAAGAAATCCAATTCTTCCCTTATAGCTTCTCAAATTCAGAGTTTGTCTTTTATCAGTGGAAATGCATCGAACATTAATTTCTACCTCTTGCATCCTCACCGAAGGTCCACCGGTTGATTTTATCTGTAACATATTCTTGTATCATTTTTTGAACTCACTTAAAAGTAACTTACACTGGGATATTTATCAATTTCTTATATTACAACCTTTTTATCTCAATTTCTTCTCTCTTATAACAACTGTTAGACCTTATTTTCGATGTTTTGAAGCCGTATGTGAAGTTATAGTTAATCGAAGAATATCAGACTAATTTAACTTGTACTAACTGATTATGACTTGTCACTTCTTGATTATTTCTTCAAAAACGAGTCAGTATACACAAAAAGAGTGAAAAGTAAATCCGTTTGGATGAAAGTTGACCTGATGTTTGTATTTATCTTTTAACCGCTCACCAATATTGATATGTTTGAAGAACCGCGATAATATCCAGGTCTTAGAGGAATGAGTTCGAAGCCCGCAAAGATATTATCAATTTCCACATTACTTTTAATTCGATTGCCTGTTCCCTGATCTAACACTTCTGCTGTAAGTTTGGCCAAACTTCTTGATGGAGCAGTCACAGCGCTTCCACTACACTGAGCAATGTTTACACGATCAGACCAGTGACCTGAATTTATCTGAAAACATGAATTTAAACTCAATTAAATTTTAGTGCATTGTTGTTGCATTCCCCACCTATTTTGCATGTTTCTTAAAAATAATTGTCAATTCAAAGCAATGGCTTGGAAAAATCACTAATACTTCGATGTTCCTGGGAATGGACTGATTTCTGACCAAGGAAATCATCATCGACTGATAAATTCTTATATCGTCACCATTTTATATTAGTTCTCCACCTTCCATTCTTTTCCAAAGAGGTTGTTGAATAAGTTAATAATCCTTCCCATGAATATCATTCTCCTTTTGTAAAATAAATAATGATAGAATTAATATCCTGCTGCCTCATTCTCTTAATTTATTTTAAAGTTCTCTTCGAATTCAAAGTAGTTCTCAACATCTTCCCAGAAAGAGTCCGATAGTATCCAAAGCATACTAAAATTTTTGTCCTTAATCAGGCTAATCATTCATTACTATTATCAAGATGATGAAATGTGCTGTTAAAGCTGTAGGACCAGTGCTCCATAGCTCTCCATAACTTTTAATGGTAAGAACTTTAAATGAATGCAATGGAAAAAAGAGTACGAGAAGAAACTACAAATTACAATCTCTAAATCACTAAACAACAGTGATAAAAAACGACTTATATCAGTAACAATGAAAACGGCCTGATTTAGTTGTTAATTTTAATTTCATTTGAAAGATGGAAATTAAGAGATAATAAGACTATAAGAGATAACAAGGAGAGAATTTCTCTAAGAATCAATTTATCTTGAAAATTAATCATTCGAATAATAATCCATTCATTTTGCCTCCGTGTTTAATATATTTTTACGATTTTTTATTCAGTTCAAATTGGAAGTGTACCTTCTCAAATGAAGATATCTCAACTATTATTCAGTGCGTAGAAAGTCATGCGGAGTTGACTTTTCATTTTAGGTAAATGTTTCATTACTCGTGATAGATATATAAGTTTCAACCGAGAAATGCAAACTGTGGTGTTTTATATTTCTCTGATCTATTGCAGCTTCTTAACAGAAATATGACAAGTCTATGTAGAAAATAAAGAACCGCTATCTAAAGAAAATGTAAAATAAAAAGTTGAATGCAAATCGAATTCGTTCTCCTATCAATTCATCGTATTTTTATAAATTTTTTTCTTAAAGAGTGTATGGAAGAGAATTAAAAATGATTTTGAAACTGCAGCAGTAGTAGTCGGTCAGCTTCTTTAATCTGCTTTTGACAATAAAATTTATCAGCTCTCGATGCAGTAAGTATTATAAGTACTTCACAGATTTTCTCTAAGAGATTTTTGTACTCGCCTTTCAACATTGCACTATCAATTTGATTTGTTCCAAAAAAGCACTTTCCAGATGAATTATTACAGATGGAATAAGTCTAAATATTTACAACTGAGCAACAAAAAAAAAAAAAAAAAAACAATATATAAAGCGTACTTAAAT
>NW_018108227.1:143361-235686 GCF_000183805.2 Loa loa | reverse complement strand
AAACATATATATAAGCGTACTTAAATGCTGATATAGAGAACGGAATCATTATCGTTGGATCCTGATCATTGAAAAATGATTAGTGAAATAATCGGAACTTCTACGATTATTTAATATTTACACCCGGTATAACTGTGGTAGAAATAAAGCTAATTTTTTTTGGGTATTTCATGAAAGGTAGGACAATAAAAGACAAAACCACTTGGCCAACTTCTTGATCCAAAAGAGATCTGAAAGTGCTAGGTATTTTGCAAGCTAAAATAATTAAAATCTAGAGAAACTGGATCAAATATTCAAACCAAATGGAATATTGAAAAATTTTTATGCATTTTGGACGAAGTCCTTGGAAAATGTAAATTAACAAGTTTCCCCAAACTTTTTCTTCAAATCAAACCTTTTACGTCGAATCTTTTGCTTGAAAATATTTGCTTCTTTTTGGAAGTAAACTAATAGCAATATTAATAATAATGATAATATGAAAATATACAAGTATATATTCGAACATGCTTCTTATAAATTCAACAAAATATCATGGAAGCAGTTTCCATTGAAATGTCACAGAGAGATGGATGAAACTGTCATGAACATTTCTTACTTCTCACCCCCCCCCCAAAAAAAAAAAGAAATCCACATATTATTCTTTAAAATTGAAATTCCAGGTCAACAATGGGGCGCAATTCCATATTTCGTAATACTGATTGGATGCTGCCAATAGTGTTGGCCAGTCATTATTATTGCTATTTTCTAGACTAGTACCTATCTTTGTTTGATCTTCTATCATTAATGGTCCAATGAAATTGGTAGATAGAGTATGCTTTCCTGCATTCATGCCTAGTCTTGTCCCGGCATCAAAATCAGCTCCTATTCTTCCAGTACCTTTCTGAAACCCTCTCGCTCCAGGAAATCCAAATCCTTGTTGTTCCGGTAATGTTGTCAAATGATAATGCGATGATGCAAACAAGTGTTCATAACATTCTCGTTCATATCGCGCTATCGCTGCAAAACCGTTCTCATCATCCATTTTCATGCTTGCCAGATAGCGATTAATAATACGTTGCTGAATGGGTATTTGCTCTGTTGCCGACAAACTCCTACAACTACTTTTTGTTATAAATCTGTATTTTTATCCGGAACGAAAAGTTTAGGTTTTTGTACTGCATCGAAAATCATCATGAGGTTTGGAAATTAGACAGGTGCATTATCGTCATACTCGCTTTTTTTTCAAAACATTAAATAATATCTTTTTGTCTTGGAACGATCCCTTAAAATCATATCTTCGGACTACCTCTCAACACTGTAACTGTCTCAAGATTGTAGAAAAAATGTCTCATCAATATAGAAATTTATTCACGCAGTAACTATCCGCAAATCATTTTTCAAGAAACTGTTGTCAGATGGAACCACTGGTGAGAAAAATACGGAGAAGGAAGTAATGAGCATCCAAATGGATTTGAAATGATTCCCTGATTTGATATACGATAATACTAATTACAGCATTAAATGCCACTTTTTGTATCAATTCCTTTATGCAACTACAGTGCATTTTAGGCATTTTTCGCTTATTATGGATAGCACTTTACAAGCTCTCTTGCAGAACCTTAGTATTCTCAAATCACATAGAAACTTAAAGTCCCATTTTTAGAAAATATATTGACCATTTGTGTGATGGATATGATAATGTTGAAATGAAGTTAAGCAATCAATACTAGGTGCTTTTTCCCTTAACTAATTACACAACTGCTTTAGTGTTATTGCTCTTTTTCAGACTGTAATCAATGTAAGATCTAATTAGTAAGGGTAAGTAAACGTAAATATTACAGCAATTAAATCAGAAATAATTATAACGTAAATTGATGCAAGTTCATAGAGTTAACAAATTGTATTATATGAACTAGCAACTGATAAACGGTTCAAAACATTTAATACTGAAAAGAATAAAGCAAGAGCAAAGAATTGAAAGAGCTCGAATTCATTTAAGACGTAGTGATAAGAACTATAAAATCAATAAGAATTGTACCAACTAACTAGACAAAAAGTATTGGCCAATATATCATTGTGATTAAATCATCTCACAATTTTAATCAAATAGCTATTTTAACTTTTCTTATTATCTAGAAATATTAACTCAATATTGATTCATTTGTGTTACAGTGACATCTGTCTTAGAATGCAAGTTCCTCATGCAAATTAATTTCATCCTAAGTGAGTTCCCAAAAAGATCCTTGATTCTTTTTGATGGTCGCTTATATTGAGTAGTCATATATTGTAGTTATTAACAAATTCACTGCCTACTCACAGAAAAGAAGATAACTATTGATAGATCTAAATATGACTACTCATTAAATATTGTACTTATATATCTGTCCTCGCAAACAAGCAACTTGTCTTTTATGGTATTATAAGAATTTAGTAGTGATATTTGTCTTGATTTACCTCATGAAGTTAACGAGAAATCCATGGATTTTAGCTCGGCCTTACCATTATAACATATGGTGTGATTCAGGGTAAAGATATCTTCTATTTATATCTATATGCTGATTGTTGTTGAATTAAGGCTTGCCAAGCATGATAAGGCAAATTTTAACTAAGGCTATTTTTCAATGAAAAGCTGGAATAATCATCCTTTTGGATATTTTTCATTATCAACAATGTTAATATTAGATAACGTTGAACTTATTCAAGTTACAAGCTTATTTACTTCTTTAGCAAGCCTCTTACCTGCCAGTATTTTTAAAATCAAACAGCTTAATCATAATGCTAAACATTCTAAGACAGCAGGTACATTTCTGAAAATCTAAAGGCTTTCAATCAGTCAATTCTTTCGATGTATTTTCCAACAAATAATATAAATACGATTCACAGGAAGGATTTCCCGACCAAAAAAACAGATTTGAAGAGAAGTTCTTTCTTCTTTCTACTTGGATTGGCCTTGTATGACATTTTTTTAGACTAAACTTTTTTCAGAGGAACAATAATCATTTGAACTTCAAATTTACTGAAGACTAAGCAAATGTAATATCAGAACGATTCTGCGATGGGTACGTTTCTTAATTACGAAAACTAAAAGTAAAACTAATTTGAATAGTCTTTGACTATTAAAAATACAAAAGTTCAGTCGAAACTTACACCCCTAAAGCCTTCTGTGGACTGGATGAAAGAAACAAAATCAACGACAATAATGCTTCTTTTTTTTGGAGGCTAATTAGTTCTGTCTGCTATTAATTCTATTTTCAATGTTTGAGCAGTTTCAATCAAAAGCATTTGAGTAGAGGGTGGCACTATCAAGAAATACCAGGACAGAAGTGAAGGATCCGAAACAGCGTAGTAAATAGGAAAGATTTCATTTTATTGAAATAACAAATTTCAGAGATTTTGAACTGATTGGTTAGACATGTTGTAACCTTGTTGGTGGAGGCACAATTGGCGCACGACGAAAGTAAGGTGTGTCAGGTAACAGATGATACGGTGCTGGTAGATTTAGAAAACGATTCTTCTCATTTCCACTATCACGTGATATCCTCTCGTAAAACTGATCTGTCTAAAATCTAATCATAGTTCATGGAAAAATTATCTTGCAGCAAACAGTGACGTTTGCGCGCAGTAGAGAAGAGGTAAGCTAAAAAATTCGAAATCACCACGCACCTCAAGCATGTTAGCTTCAGAAATTCGTTTCAACAAAAAAGCAGTGGCTGGTGATGGCCTGGTACCCGGTCGCTCCGGGGATGGCATATTTTCGTTGAGAGTCATCACTGAAGCATTTGGATGACATGGAATCTGATGCTTACTCGTACCATTGTTAGAATCTCCACGGAGCGTATTAGTGAACCCAAGTAACTTTGCGCCACCAATAAAATATGAATCATTGTCGTCCTTATCTTTCGTCACTGCAAGTGCCAACCTTTACTTTTACCTATGCCCTTAATTGACTGCTCCAAGATATGCCAATTATATATTATATGAAGAGTTAGGCTTAAACTTCTTAGTATAAACAATTTGCAATGCCTTATGAAATACTTCAACTATTAATTCAGATAATTCTTACAAAGTTGCATAAAATCTACTTCCTAACATTGAGAGTATAGTAGACAGAGTAAGGAAATAGATGACAGGATTACATGCTGCTGTATGGATCTACAATTCGACCCTAATCTTCCTAACGTCATTGTCCACTTTGACCTTTTCCTGTAGATTGTCATCTTAATCGATTTTGGAAAAGCCTCCGAACCTTCTTTAAGAGAGAGTTTGAAATAGAGAAAAGGAACTATTTACATGCTCATACCATATTCCCTGCAATTGCAATACCATACTGTTCCCCTTACCAATTCACAAAGACAATTTTTTCATCCCCTCTTCTATTCTTTGATTGTTGTCATTACCGCAAAGTGCGCAATTTTTCCAACTTCGGAACAAACTGTTTACATTGCTGGGAGGTGCAATTCGTCTTGTCAACAGCAGCTAGTTTGCTATTCACAAATAGACGAGCTTGTTTGAAACTCCACAATTTCAGCACTCTTCCTTTTGTCTCCATTTTACTGCCACATATCTTTTTGAAATCATTTTTTAAACTTTGAAATAGACGTAATGAGAAATATTGCAACAGAACATAAAGTGAAAGTAAAGTTTGAACACCTCAGTTTTTTTCCAGATTTTCGTGTTCACTTAACACATTCACTAGGAAATCAATTCAGCCTGTATTTACCTCGATCAATCCTTTTCCTGTAGCTGACCAAGCAAAAACTATCTCTACATTCTTCATATGTTTGTCTAAACTGCACTTTACAAATAACAGCTGATATTGACAAACAGCCTGGAATTAACTGTGAAATTTAGTTGAAATTTGAAGCTGAAGTTGATATCGTTGTTTCTATGTACCTTAATAGCATTCTCTCTTTCAATTTCATTACTGAACACAATGATGTAACCGTTATTGTCGCTTATTTGAATCCATTTTACTTCTTTTATATTTCCATACCTATAAGCTCAAATTTGTGGCAGCTTTTTGTTCTTTAAGTAATAAAATGTTTGTATTGTAAGCGCTTCCATTTTGCTACTATACATGTACCTAGACGAAACGTACGTGGGATGGCTTTTTTAATTAGTTGCGGAATTGAATTCCTACTTGTAAAGCAAATTTCTAGCACTAATTTAATTCTTTACAAGTAGTAAAACAAGATTTCCCGCTGTTCAGTTTTCTATAAATGTGTTATTTTTATCATCTGATGCGAAGTCCAACAATGCTTATGCCTTCTTTTCCAGTGCTTAAATTATACTCTAGGCATTATTCCTTAATTTTCTAATCTAACTTCTAAATGATGAAGTAAAGAAGAAATTTCAAGTTTTTATTGGCAGAAAAACAGAACTAGAATGAAGGATGACGGAGAAATTCTAATTTAATTTCAAGTGAAATTTGATTCAAGTCTTTAAAAGTTATCTGAGTCCAGTGCTTATTAAGACTTTGTAAGTTATGATTTGAGTGACCTTCCACCTCTAAAATATTTGCTAGAACAAGTAAAATGCATTCTGCGGATACTGTCAGTTTTACATGAAAAGAGATTGTCTCAAGACACTCACTATTGTTTCAGATTGATCCGTAGAGTCAGGGTGATGAAAGTATGCTTTTTTAAGTTTTATCTCAATAGCTTTCAAAACATCTGAATCTTCAAATTTTTGATTTTATACAAACTCATCATTTTTCAAGCGTTCTCTCTGTAATATTAACGAACCGTGAGAAGACTTGTGTTATTTCGTTTTCAGACAAAAAATTTCCGGATGACAATGTTGCAAATATGGACAACGTTGAGCTGTACTGGGGTGTCCATTCGTGCAGATAATTCCCTGACGTTGATGGTGCTGATTCATTACCAGCATTATCAGCATAGTTTTCATCATTGCTATCATTATTATCACCATCATTATCGTTATCGTTTCCGCTAGAGAATACCGATACAATATTGCTATAGTGATGAGAAAACAATCCACCAACATCCGTTGACACAGTTGATAGAGATGATTCAATTGCTGTGCTTATGTCACCTATTCCTTGAGCATGTCCTAAAGTGAGAGTCAAATCTCGAATATTTTCACCAATTGCGCCTTGATCAAGATTCAGAATTGGAATATCAATGGCATCGACCATACTGCTTCCAATAGTTCCCATAGTGCTAAGCAGCTAAAACGGTTAATATTGTCGAATCATTGATTTCTGCTGAAATTGCCATGAAATCGGATATCTTTGCTTGGAATAAGTTGTAATCTTTATTATCAGTGTTACTGATTTTGCTCGATGACTGGGCAGAAAAGTACTTAAGCATGACATATGCATTCTTCACCTCTCTGCTTTGTTCAGAAACAGCAAAACATACCAACCGAGCAGTTTTTTTTTTTTTTTTCCAATAAATATAACAATAACCACAAATTCTTCAAGTTTTTTATGTACTTGTTCTGGCTGAAATTGCATGAAATTTGCATTTTCATCTAAAGATATAGATAAAATTGCATTAATGTTCGAAATGCTTTCAGTTATAAAATGAACGATTAGAACCGATAGCTGACACCGATAAAAGAGCAGATGAGATAAGTATGAGAATTTCGAAAGAAGCGATTAAGTCTTATACGAAATTGTAGCGATCCTTTTGCTTCGATTTTTAACTTTTTGTCCATTATTTCATGTATGATTTTAGAGAGACCTAAAGTACCATTATTTTCTTTGGGAAATGAATTTAATAATTCGATTTAATAACTTTTTCTAAAATTGAACACGGAAACTAAAAAAGCCTCAAAATGTTGGAATACAGCGAATCAAAAGGGAAAAATTTTACTGAACAAAGATTACCTTGTTTTTCCGAGAAATTCTTGACCCTGATGAGGATGATTTCGGGAAAATAAAAAATATTCAAAAAAAACTATCAAATACATAAGTTTTAATCTTGAAGTTCTTCATTATTCCTTAGACTTGCTGGCAGCTTGCACAATAAACGAAAAATTACAGTTATTTCTGTAAAATAACTTGATAAATGCAAAGTTAGGTCTCTTTAATTCTAATCACCTTCGCATAAAATTAAAAGAAAAGGAAAAAATAGTAAAAAAAGGGAACAAAAAGAGAAATTGAAAGAGCGATTAAAAATTCACAACTAATTTTCCATGTCTTCTAAAATGCAAATCGGTTATGGCTTTCTACGTAATGTTAGTGGTAATGTTTAGAAAAAAAAAAAAAAATTAAGAGAGGAGAAATCTTTCAGTAACGTCACAATCAATCACAGTAAACACACTGAAGCTATTGGAATGCTACCTTTTTAATTTCAAATAAACTTTCTAAATGTTTGCCGAATTCAGATCTGCCGTAATCATAACATCACTACTTGATCTTCAGTGAAGATTATCTTTTTTTGTTATCGGTAAAGATTACCGGAAGAGATCTGTTTTGAATTATCTAATATTCCTTATGTGAAACCAATACTGGACTACTATATTATATTTGCTAGGCCTCAAATTCAGACAAAGGTTTTGAGGAAATCTCTACCTGTCAATGGATAACCAGTTCTTTTCAAAAAATTACAATAAAAAGCACATCCTTCAAACATAGACCATGGCCTAGCGGAAAGAGTCGGAAATTGGTATTTTATGCTTGGCCTTAAAATCATTGTACTGATAAATAATTAAGATCTCCAACCATAACTAAACTGTTTACAAGTAAGTCAAACATCTAAATGTCATTAAAGGCTTAGTGTTATGATATATCAGCTAATTATCGTCGCACCGTTTACAATAATTATTAATCCAGTTCAATCTCATCGAACTAAGACTAAAATAGACTACAATACTTCGATCCTTCTTCTCATTAAGTCTTGGAATCTTTTCCCTTTTGAATAGAATGAGTTTTAAGAGTGACACATTTTCTCATCACTATTGCAAATTTCAATTTTTTTTTCACTTTAATACACTTTAAATTTTAGATTTAAAGTTTTGAGATTTGGAAATTTTGCAGATTCAGTTCCATTCTCTGTTGCTTACTATCTTCTCCGATTGAATCATTAAAGCAATGTTATCTTACTAATGGCGCAATTTTCATTTTTTCAGACAAAAGATATATCCAAAAGATGCATCACTTTGAGATATCTGTTTATTTTGCTACAAGTCAAATGAATTAGTAATAATTTTTCTATACTGTCTTTCGTTTGAATATATCAATTTATCCTATTGCTTTGACAATCAGATAGATTTATTTGTCATTAGGAGACAATCCACTACTCCAATTATCGATAAACTGCGCTGATTAAATATTTGTAATCAAGTATTGTTATCAATGTTGTTATCAATGGAGTAATATGCTTGATACTAAACGAAGCAAATCACAACAGTGCTACTATTCACCTCAACCTGCAAAGGAAAGAGGAAAAAACTCTTGTAATCGTTAATTAGTGATGAACATGCGTACTCTAGCCTGTAAAACACTTGAAGTGATTTAAATTAAAATTGCACCAAAATTTCTGTTAGAGAAAGCAACTGAAAAACTATTCTGCTTCAGTAGTCATAAATTTGTTTCTAGTAATTGTTTCAGGAAAAAATAATGCGGCTGCAAAAAGTTTCATGATAGTTAAGCGTGCATTGCAATGTCCATTTTACATTTAAATGACCTGAAACTGTTTATTTTCGAGTTAACCGCTTTCTTCTTTGCTCAATTCATGCCTTCCGAATGAACTTAAGACTAAAACCACACAGTTTCAATCAATTCACCTCTAATTTTCAAAACATCTATGGTACATTATATATATATACAAGATGATAATTTAATTTTAGATCTCTGTCGAATCATCTGCGTGAATGAGTGCAATGTTCTGATATGAGTCTATCGCATATGATTTAAAACTGCAGGGAATGCTAGAATTAGTGAGATAATGGCAGTGAAGAAAAACTTTCTTTTCGATACAAATTTCACTTTTTAAAGTCTTCTATTTCCCCTTATTACGTCATTTTAAAGAGTATTTTCGTGCCTTTAAGAACAATGATTCCGTATATGACAGTTTTCATCGAATACCGAACCTTTTATTTCAGAAGACTTATTCGATTTGTATGAACTAACTAAACCAGCTTTTCAGTAGTTCAAGTCTTATCAGTTCCCAATCAAACAATTTCCATTTTATCATTGTGTCCTCGTATATGTGTCAAAAAGGAATTATGAGTTGAAGGGAAATGAAAAACACTTACACGGCGGCTTTGTTTGTACTCAGTGTTGCTACTGTTACTATTGCCGGCTAGAATTCAATCAACTACAATAGTTTAGTTCGGATAATTTAAAAAAAGAAAAAAGTGATCAGTTGCAATTATCAAATTTAGAAATACTATTGAAATGGTAGTAGATTAATCTGATAGCTTAGAAAATATGAAAACAAAAACTAGGGCAGTTTTATCTGCTTTGTGAACTGATTTTAAACAATGAAGTTCGCTTGTAAGCTGATCAAAGTAAATGCTTGTCTGAAATCTTTTGTAAATGAAAAATCAGTTGACACACCAACCAAAAGCACAACGATGTTGAATAATAAATTCGTAACGTAATTATGAGAGAAAAGAGATAGAACAAAAGTCTTGAATAGGTTCAAAACTGCCACATATGAATGTGACAGTTTTGTATGCATTAAAACCATATGAATTAAAATACGAATTTAAAAAAAAACATACGAATTAAAAAAGCCAACCTTGGACGACTTCAGGATGCACAGAAATGATTTCCCAGAATCGGATGATATCACTGATTTGTTATTGTTCGCATCGCAATCGCACCAAATCGATACTTTTCCCGATATTTGCCGGCCATTAGCATATCTAAATTTGAATTCGAACTAACAACTTGTCACTGTTTGCAAAAACCAAAGAAATCCCAACCATTAATGTAAGTCATTACCATAAATTTATAAATTCGAGTACAAATAATGATCACTGCTGCAAATAATTTGTTGGATCAATATTATCCTACTTCTGATAATTATTCAAACTAATTGATATTTTCCTAAGAAATTTTACCTTGCCAGCACATCTATTTCATATAAATCAAGATCGTCAGTTTCTCTGGCCAGGACATGAACACGAAATTGTGATAGCTCTGGAAGATATGTTCTTAACAATAATCAGATATCAAACTTGCTGATATCATCATTTAAGAAATTCCACATTCTGTTTGAATCTTTAAGCAGATTTTAATTTTCGTGGGAAGCCTATTCCAGTTGATGAAATCGAACTGAACTGTTGAGGAAAAAAAGCAGATAGGTATTTTCTTGATAAGCTGGCCAGAGGCCTATCGAAACTAAAAATAATTCAATATTTAGAAGATATCATCTTGTTTTCCAGTAAATTTATTAAACTACCTTTTTATTAGCATTTAAGAAGCCATATCAAAGAAAGGGATGTTACCGTATTTCTGAACTTGAAATGTAATTGAATAGATATGCTGTTTTTGGCGATCTGGTCGTGCCACAATTTTCCATTCTCCAAAAGCCAAGTGATGTGGTAATTGAAATTCTACGGCAAGAAATCGATTGTTAGAAGTCGGCCTAATTTTATGTATCAGTTCAAAACCATCTGGATTCTAAAAATATTAAACTCCCACTTAAATATTTCTGCTAGCATTGCTATTAATACAAAACAAGTATGTTTATTTTATGCAAAATAATCTATCCTGAACGAATGGTCTTATTGCGCTATTTATCACGTAGAAATAGCTTACAATTCGTATTTTGACTAAATACATTTAAGAAGTATTTCAATTTAATATACCACAAGTGCAAAATCCAGTGATCCACCGTACAACTTTCCGCTTGTGGTAAGTGGCAAGGCCCGTAGTTTAACTAAAAACAGACTTTTTAAAGATATTTTTATTATGTGCTTAGCATCAGCTATGAGAAATGAAAAATATTGAAAATATATTTTGAAGTCTCTTTTCTATAAATACGTGATCTTCTCCTCTATCCTCTGTTTTATTATAGCAAAATGTAGAAGCAGTAATGCTTTAAATGGTGAAGTTTGTCGATGGTGCTATTCAATTTTAGGTGAACTCTAAATAAGTATTTGAAATTCATATACCAGCGTCAGTTGGTTTATAAACGGTTTTATCAGTCTGTAAATAAATATTCCTTAGATCAGGTGCACCCGGTATTATCTCTTCAAAAGATTCATTGTCGTCCTGAGCTCGAACCACTAATCGGTAGAAGTCCGACCGTTCGACTCCACCCGGTACAAAGAACTTCACACGATTCAATGACCCTGCAACTAACATCAGTAATTACAGATTTGTCCTTCCCTTTCAATCTTCAAATTAACATATTTACTATAGCTCAAACATAAATGAAAAGGAAATATATTGTTTCCGGAAATAAAAACGGAAATTAAGGAAGGAGATCAATTACCAGCAACTTTTGCCTGTAGTATTTGCCGAAAAACTAAGAGGGAAGGGTAGAAAGTATGGATTTCTACACTAATATCGACGAGCTTATTCGCGGAGCTGCAGGCAGTTACTAGCATCTCATTGGTTGCATTCCATCTTAATGCTGACTGCGTCACAACCAAAGGTTTCCTGTAAACCAATGAACTGAGATTTCCCGTTATATCATAATGCCACCTTAACAAGTATTCAAATGTTATTGTGTAATTTGTTGAAATGGATTAATGAATTGTACATGGGAAACTTATTCATTCCTTAATATATATCTGTAACAGTGGACCAGTTTAGATTGTGTTGCTTCTGTGAAATATATACTACAGATGAGATAATGAGTTATTAAGAAGCCAAACCTTTATTAATACAATTAAGCATTGTTAGAGGAAAATAGCTAATTAACTTACTGTTCAGTCTGATGAAGTTTCATTAAAAGTAGAGTGTAAATAAGCAAGATTATGGTTGTCCTCTCGATTTTTTGCTTCATCCTTAACGGTGATATATAATGAATGATACGATATTAAAACTACTGAATGACGGATGGGATCAGTGATGTTAATATTTATTCGGTGGCCATAACTGGATAAATTTTTTGTAATATTCCATTCTCCTAAAAACGATAATGATTTAGATTTTCAACTTCTTCAAATGATTGCAGTTATATCGTAAGGAGAATAAGAAAGCATCAGTGAACAAAATTTTTTAAATGATTTGATTGAATTGTACCACTGAAGAATGCCTATCGTTTTACGATAGATTTCCAATAGAAGATGTATGGTATGGTTATGTATTGAGAACAGCAACTTTGAGCCTCTTTCGTTTTTTGATGTCCAAATAATTAAATTAACAAAAGTATGGGAAATTCAAATAAAAATATGCGGAACTGGTCAATGATTCAAATATCTTCGATCGATTGCAGATGCAGTAAACCAGTCCATCCTTGTGTAAATTTAAAAAAAGACCTTCCAAGACAGTGTAAAACTCGTATCACTGCATGAATTTTACAATTTTGTTGCAAACCAGACAAAACAATTCGGAGCAAGACAATGTCGCAGGCATTTTACAACATCCACCGCATCACATCAGTTGTAAAGGATTTTGCGCCACTCACTTTCCATCCGATTTTTGAGTTTCACAGATTTTCAAAATTAGGACTCTTTTTGAAAATGATCAAATCGTAAATACAAACAGTTCAAAAGAGTAATCAAAGAAATAAAAATACTCAAGTTTTGGAATCTTTGAAATATAAAAACAATTACGGACACTTTAAAAATTTTTACATAAAATTACACAATACTTCTACCCAATTTGCACCCCCCACCACACCTACCAAACCTATCTGCTTATTCAAATTAGCACGTCAAGCTTAAATTTAAATTCGTGACCCATTTCTGACAGTTGAAATCAAATAGCAAGTAACACATTTCATTACTATTGATTGTATGCTTTGGATTCAAACTTCATTTCAACGCTATTACGAAAAGCTAAATAAATCAAGAGCTTTTGTTCCTAAAATGAAAGCAGTTAAAACCGATATGATTAACATTCAAAATAATATCATGCTTCTCAATAAGTTATGTAATAACTACTATATTTGCAAGGATATTACATAGTTGTTGAAATTCAATTGAGCCACAAATAAAGCTACAAAATGACTTGTTTACGACATGAAAAGTATAAGAAATAAAGTGAGAATATTAGCCACATCAGTCTTCGCTGACCTTTAGGATATGACCCAGAAAGACATATCACTAAGGGTCCTCGAAACTTGATGGACAATAAATTGAATTGAAATCGATGGAGAGGAAATGCAATATAATATCATTCTCACAATCATCCCGGTTGTTTAATTATTTCAAATCAGATATGTGAGACCCAGTTTGCTTAACAATCGGCAGCATGGTTTGTTCTGAATTCTTAATATGCATTGTGAACTTGGCGTATCTGATATTTCAGATGAATGTTGAGCTCAGACTTAAATTAAAATGGAATAATTAAATTAATGACAAATAGTACATCGACCAACAAATTAATTTTTATTTGTAGAGAAAGGAAATTCACATCGAAACATCCAAAACTGTTGTTCATATCGAAAGTGAACGGCAATTTTTTTATTGGAATCAGAGAGGAAAATGAAAATGAAAAAGGAAAGAAACTGGTAGCAGGTCCTTTGGTGGGATAAAAATAGCTGTTGATGAAAGCGGAAAACTACCCACATCAGCAAACTGACTTTAAAAATCACTCATCTCAATTAGCAACAATTCTCACACCAATTTTTAAAGACAAAAATTATTAAAACTTATCAGAGATGGAATGACCTGTGTAAGACAGAAAAAAAAGTTTCCTTAAAATTACGATTTCATTTCAAGAATAAATAGGAGAAAAAAAAATTTGAGTAGGACATTGTTTTGTCTATGTAAATTAAAAATATTTACATCATTTTCATTCTCTAACTCTTGAAATTTACTTAAGGAAAGATTACTGTACTAAAAGAAAGTATAATGTTTGTGATGCGGGAAAATCTCCACATTCACTTATATCTACTATAGAATAGTCGTGTTAATACAGAATAGAATGCATTCATTAAACAAATCAAAATGAACCATTACACTTTCGACCATCTCCGTCACGGTGCCATGCTTATGCTATTCATCCGTTCATATAAAATCTGTTTAACTTATACGCAAAAAGAATAATGCTAACTCATAAATATCACTAAAGACGAGAGGAGATTTAGTAATAGAAACAGAAGCATAAGGTCACACCATTGGTGGAGGTGCTACAGATAACAAATATGACGTCGCAGATGATTCAATACAATTGTACTAATTACTATTTGATTTGTTTACACTTAAACTATCCTTTCTATCATATTCAAACTTTTCACTATGAAATTTGTGATCTAAAATCAAACTGTACAGAATACAAAGGCAACCTTGTAAAATAAGCGAAAATTTGGTCTAACAGAGGTAAGAATTTACCCACCTAACATTCCCCGTAAGAATTTACCATCTAACACTCCCCTGAATCCTTCACCCCATATTCTCACTCTATAGAATCATCTCATCGCCTAAATCTGAATGAATTTTGCAACTACTTTTTAATGATGGATTATGTATTTCGTTTTTCTATATTTATCAACAACTTCTTGGACTTTTTTACGCAATCTTTCAACGCTGGCGCTAATAAACTCTGATTTATCGTGTAATTAGCGATTTCTTCAGAATATAATCGGAGTATTTGAAGAATACTTCGCTTATTTCCAAGTTTGTACACCAAAATTTCACCAATTTTGAGGTTCATCCTTTATTTTTTTTCCTTTATAAAATTCATTGTAGTTTTCGGAAATATTCTTTAAACTGGCCTTGAAGGAAGCAATTATGATAGGAAGAATCAACACCACCAACACGTCCTTCACAGATTAAAATCACGCAGCTGATTCGTTAATGGGACACATTACACCGCTTAACTTCTGATCCTTCCGCATAATTTAAGGAAGCGCAATAAAATACGAGGCAAGAAAAGAGCAACATGAACAAAGATGCAATTGAGAATTAGTTAAGAAAAGGTGACGCTGGGGTCACTCATTTCTTTAATTATACAATTGAAACGCATTCACTTAATTGTCGCATCATTGTTTGGAAAGCATTCCTACTTGACATGTAAGAAATGATAAGGGGAAGGAATCATTGAGGAATTCGCCATGCATTCATTCTGATAAAACTATAGATTCCATGAAACCATGGAATTCCATCTTTCATTTCTTTACAGATAGCCTTGATTTTGTAGATTGAAAACTCCTAGTTTCTACCAGACATTTGTTTATCCCAGCCTCCGTATTCCCATAATGCTGGCGTTCCCAAGTTTACTGAATAAAAGAGTGATGAGTAAATAAATCAGCAAAAAATCCATTACTTTACACTTACAATAAGATACTTATGTATTCCAATGAATTCAAAGTTTGTATGTTCCACATATCATGCGCTATTGCATATTTTGAAGTGCCTTATACATTCTCAAAGTAATCAACAATTCTTACATCCAAGTCAAGGAAGAACCCAATAATAAATAAGCAGTGGGAATAGCAAACGACTTATTATAAAAGCGGAAACATCGAATGCCAGGACATAAAATAATCTTTTCGAAGATTTTTCAGATTAGGTAAGAAAATCGGAATTTAAATTACAAACAACTACCAAACATTGAACACTAAAGTTTGTCAACTTAGGCCAGTGAATTCAAGATTTGTTCTATAGCAATAGGAAAAGGACGTATGAGCTTGAAGGAATAATAAAGGAAACAGAAGTAGAATGTTTCTGAAATTTCGGCTCTGACGAATCGATTTTCTAAAATTCAAACAAAAAGTGAAGAAATTCAACAATTTATTGCCTGATATGATGAACACAATATGGAGTACAATCAATGCAACTAAAACATTTATAAACATATAAAATTTAGCGTAAAGAATACAATTATTGAAATTTTATCAATTTTTCAACTGCCTTCTTCCAGTAGCTCCTTCATCAATCTTCTAACGCCACGTAGAAAACGAGGAACTAAAATGGCGCAAAGAAAGCCAGTATTTATTTTAAATTTAATAGACTGGGAGAAAGATTTCTTAACTGAAACCATTAAAGTTTTAACTGAAATCACTAAAAACCACTAAAGTTTCGGATAAGTACGTAGCAACTCGCTGAGTGCTTGAATGAATACTAAATATTATAGTTTACTGAAATGGTTTGCACATATTGCGATTAATTCCAATCTGAAACACAGAAAATATAGCTATCGTAATGCAAATAAATAACCTGTTAGTTACGGATGAATTTAGACCTCCACCAAATATTGAGCTTTTTTGAGGTTGCTGCGCTAGAGCACCAAATCCACTCCCACCAAATACAGAAACCGACGACTGCTGTTGCTGGCTTGCAGCCAGTGAACCAAATCCAACAGTACTGGTTTTAGCAAAGCTAGAATTAATTTTTTTATACGAGCCGTATTGCTCATATCAGTGAATAATAGGTAGTAATTTCCAAAATTCTCCAAAATTCTAGAGCAAAAAATTGCTGTAAATGCTATTTGTCTGCTTAGATTTTTTCAATTTCATGAAAAGGAACATTTATATTATATCACATTGGAAACGGTACACAAATCGGATACTAGCGTGAACAGATCTCATAAAGCAGACAATTGAGCTGACTGTCAAACTGTTGCATTTAACACATGGGACTAAAAGCTAATGAAAACTGAATGATCCAGTCCTTGCTAGTCATAATATGACAGTGTTTAATTGGCTTGCTTAAAGTCTCTAGATATATACCCCTTTGTACTTCATTAACAAATCACTGATAGTCTCACACTACGATGAAGTCCGTATTTCTGTTGATCTTGCAAGTTACTCATGAAAATAGATCTGATAGAGTAGTTAAAGATAAAACAGTGGAGAGGATAAAAGTAGCACGTTAAAGTAGCAAAAGTTTACTTAGAAAACCCAGTAGTTGTAGGAGCAATATGTTGAGAACGTTGTTGACCAAATGATGAAACGAGTGGTGATGGAGATCCGAATACTGGTTTCGAACCAAATGACGGTGCACCGCCAAATGTAATACCAGTAGCTAAAAATTTTGAAAAACGCATAGCTTTTAAAAGATTTGAAAATTCTGGAAAATGATAAGTCACCAATGCATTCCTTAAGTTTCAGGAAAGTGAAAAATATGCAAAACTATGACAGCACACTTAACTTTAAAAGGGAGCATATTATCATATCGATTAAACCATGTAAAGCACTGACTAGGCTTAAATATTTTTTTTCCTAAATACTGAATCGTAATTCCAATTTCGAAACTATTCTGGACCATTAAACTGTACTTACTCGTTGGTTTTGTCCCAAAAAGACTAGAAGAATTATGCGAATTAGCTGTTGAACTAAACGAAAACGAAGCTGACGATACTGCATTCGACTGCTGTGTTCGGCTAAAGAGTCCAGCACCACCAGAAGAAGTTGATGAGCCACCAACATCGAATACTGAGGTGCCCTTGTTTCCAGAAGCAGCATTACCAAAGAGTGAAGTTGTTTGAGGCTGTGCAGATGAAAGGAATTTGAGTCCAGAACCAAAAACGTTTTGTGTCGCATTGGCATTGGATATGGCACTCTCCAAACCACTAAAAAATTTTTTTTCCAATTCCGATTTCTTTGTTTTCCTTTTTTTTTCTCGCGAAAAATAGAGACAACACTTTAAAAACACCAATGGAACAGCTTGAAAGAAAAGTAGTTACTTAATAAAAGTTAAAGATTAAAAAAAACAGTCTAAAAAAAATAAAAAAATAAAAAACAGAGAAAACAGATGCCTTAAAAAATACTAACAAGGATAGCGAAGATGAGAATAAAGTTGTTGGAGCAACTGAAGTACCCTCTGCTTCCATCATCCCATCGTCACTGAAATTCTTTTTAAATTACTCTACTACAATTGCGTAAGTTTGGTACCAAACCTTTCAGCACACTTAACTTAAAGTTAATAAAAAAAATGCAACGAACATTTCCTTCGCTGTAACTAACATTTCGTTTTTTATGATTGAATTTCAAATACCGTCAAGTTAGTGAGGAGGAAACATACCCTGTAGTATCTAAATCTTTTGAATGCAACTCGACTATCTTGTTTGTAGAAGTAACACCTACTGAACCTGAAAAAAAGAATAATGACCGTGTTAGTAGTAACAAAACAGATTGTGCTTTTTTATTTCTGGAACTTCGGGTAAGTTGCGAAAAGAAACATATTTTTCACTTAAGGTTAGAGCATTCGAACAGATCAGAGCTTAACTACGGATGAACATAATAAAATGGTTCAATGTAGGGCACACTCATTAAAGTGTTCAGTGTAATACCGCTTATCATTAGTCGGCCGCTACTAGAAGACATGTTGTTCCACAAGCCTTTACAAAGTCTTCCCATTTTCTTTCGGTTTTGGAAGCATCACAGGAACATAATATTATCGATATTATAATGTTTCCCACAGTGAGTTCCTTAACTTCAGGAAAAAAATAACTAACCCCCATCTGGAGCAGAAGTTGTTTGTTGATTTTCTGCTGCCGGTAACTTGAAAGTGAACGATACATTCGTTTCGGAACCTGGTGTTTTGGATGTTGTCGTCGAGACAGATGAATCTGCTACTGCCATTCCACTGCTCGTTCTTGAGATTTCAGAGTTTTGTATCGAAGTCCTGTCAGTTCTCGTGGTTGTTGTTGAATTTGAAGTTATGGCCACACAAGTATTTGTCAATGATTCCGATGTTGCAGCAGATCCAATTGATGCCGTATCATTTCCGTTGCTTTCCATTGAAAAAATTTTCTGTGTAACAGCAGAAGTCTAAAAATTCAATGTCTTTAAGTTTAGGAAGGTAAAAGTTTATAATTTATACATCTCTTGTTAAACAGGGTTGCATAGCTATATTCAGCGGCAAAATCACTGCTCAAAACTAATGTATCAGCTAGAAGCCATCGTGAATATCGTACTGACCATCGCGACCACATACACTTGTTGCTTACAAATCACGGGGAGAAATTGTTTCTAGAGGACATTAGACGGAAAGCAACTATAACTGACATAACCAGATCTGCTCGGTGTAATGACAGTGCAGGAAGCGGTTCTTCGAGAAGAAACGTTATTCCTTTCTGCCGATGAAGCATCCAAATTTTTAAATGAAAATGCTATATCATCAGACTGCTCTTGATTCAACGCCACTGTTTCTGGAACATTCGTGAATGATTCGGCGGTAGGAAGCTGTTTAGCCTCTGCAGTAAAAGAGCTGGAGGTGGTTGGTGTGGCTGCAGTAGGACTGCTCAAATTCATGAGAGAGGGAGGTAGAGTTGTCGATGAATTAATAACTGATTCAGTCAAGTTTTGGAACTGATTGAACTGAAAACACAATATAAATCTTCAATATTTTATACAAAGCTCCTAACAGATTTTGCAGATTTAATAGATTTTGCATTCGAATTGTACAGGTAGTGCGAATACGAAGTCATATTTCTAACATTTTACTCCAAATATGGCTCTGCAGGATCTAACATTTTAAACTAAGAGACAATTCTTTATCAAAAAAAAAATTCAAATACAGATTCTGGAAAATTTACTTTTCAGGAGACTATAAAAAACAGATGACAAAGAGACCTGCCTGAACTGTTAGCGGTTTACTGGCTCCACTGCGCATAATACTTGTGGGAATAATAGGACCGGAAGTGGCCATGTTTGTAGACGATTTCGTTTCTAGAATGACAAACTATTCTTCGAAAGCAAAAAAATATAATATTCTGTGAACTGATCCTTTGGTAGTTTAGTAGTGAGGTAATACTTTTATTCATTGTGGTCTTTAAAACTGTAGTTTCGTTTTAGAATCTCTAGAATCTCATTCACTAATTTGATTAGAAAAATGTGTTTGTACATGGACATAATTACTATCTTCCCACTGTTTTAGATTTCGCGCACACATAAAAGAGTGTATTCTGAGCAGATTTATCGTTTGTCATGAGTAGATTTACCATGATCATCCCCACCTTATGATAACAAACTTGAAGTCAGCGGATGTAATAACATCCCATTTAGTAAGGCAAACCTTTAGAAATTAAATAATCGGATGACTGCGTTCCAATATCCATAACGCTGCAATAAAAGAAACACATAAATTGGAAGAGCGAAGTTGAAAAAGAAGACATAAACTTTTCCTAGACCAAGGTTAGCTGATGCCTCTAACCTCAAAAACCATGATTTCTTCGCAAACTAGAATTGCAGTCGGAACAGTCGCCAAAAGAAGTGCTCATTGTAAGAAAAATATAGCGGTTTAATACTAACTACACATCGTATTATTTGATTTCAAAGCGCTGCTCGGTAGTTAAGATACATTATTAGTTATTAGTTATTCTTTTCTTAAAGTTCTAAATGAAGAAATATTTGAAATTTCCAAAAACCAACAGTTTCATAGGTGTTTTTATTGGCACTAATGCTGCTTCAAACAAACGATTTTCAATATCTGTTATAGTTGGATTCAACATTCCTTCATCAGCTTCATGTGAATGGATATCAAGCACAATAATTTTTGCTTCTGACCGTTTCACAGGACCACGTTGGGTCAAAAATCTAAATCAAATGAATACAGAAAAGTCAATTCCTTATCACTGCTTAAAGATATGAATTTGTTCCATCTTCGAAAAATGAAATGCCAACATTTGCCAAGCGATTAACATACTACAATAGCTTTTATATTTCGACAAATCAAGGTATGTGGATTTCCTCTGGTAATTACCACTTCCGTATTTTAAAAAAAAGAACCAAAATTTCCCACACACTTCAACAGTTCTTTTTGTTGTCGAGCAGTAAAAACTGCTGTTTTTGTTGCTAATTCTTCGCTGTCGGTTTGATAACTGAATGATGGAACTGAAAGTGACGACTCTATTGAAGTGAAAAATTTACTTATTCCCTGGTCTTTTTTCAACGGCCTGAAAAAATAGCTACAATATGGACGGTGTAACGAATAAATACAACATACAACAGGGTGGCAAAAAGTAATTTGAAATAATTACTAAGTATATAATTACAAGCATTTAATATAATTATAAGCGTAAAATCAAACGACGCTGAAATTACATGATGCCTGTGAGATAATGATCAAATTTCTGTGATTTTAAAGTAAGCGTAAATCAGAAAATCAAAAGACATGAAAAAAACATATCAATTTCAAGAAAATAATAATATAAAATGATGAAATTAATTTAACTAAGTTTTTAGGAACATCTAGGATACGCAGGTTCTATATCGATCAGGAGCAACGGATAACACTGTTATGAGAATGTTATCTAAAAAAGCTATCAATAAAGAATAACTTACTTTAATCGAGTGCTCAAACTTGCAACCTGTTGTTGCAATTTACATAAAGCTTTCCGTCGTGAGACCATCCCCTTACAGATATTCTTTGCGGTTGTGGCAATCTGCTGTTCCTGATCAATGTCCAAAGTTAAAAGTGACCTGAAATTGCGAACAAGAAATGGACAAAATGAATCAAAAGTTGAATATTTTCTACTAAGGTTCTATCAATAACTCCTGTTTGCTTGATCGATGAGTTTTTAAATGCAGTTAATTACTAGATTTCCAAAAGTAGTTTCATTATAATTGTCTGCTTTCTTAGGCTCATCAGGATGAAGTTTTCCGTTAGTCTTTTAAAAACAGCAGCATTTCCTCGTATAATTAACCTATTTTGTGTATTACATGCTGGCATTTCTGCTAATACATCTTCAACATTCGCAATTTTCTGTTCCAGTTTTGTCAAGGTTTCTGTTAACTCATCCAAACGATGCACCTAAAAAATAGCGTAAATTAAGCGCAGTAGTGTTGTAAAATTTTGTCATAAACATTAAAATGCTCGGATTTACCGCTTGAAACGAGTTTTAATTCATTACATTATTGAAATCTGACATCTGTCCACTGTCAAACAGTTCTCGATCGGTACTATTCGCAATCCCCAACTGTTCTTCAATTGAACACATACTCTCTTTCACCTGATTCTCTAAAGCATCAAGCCACGATGCTACAACTGTTCGAACTTTCTCCAACTCTAACATTTCATCATCCAAATTTATGCCTGAAACATAAAAAATAGATATATGTGTTATAAAAAACAACAGCTTTCTTTTTTCCTGTTTCCAATCCCAAATGAATTACTGATCGCCCACACTCACCGTTATCCCATTCCAGTTGTTTTGCTGCATTCTTTTCCAAATTTTGCAGCCAATCGTTACGTTCACAAAGTTCAAAGAATTGTTTATCAAAAATGACGAGTTTCTTTCGAAAACCTTCCCGTAACTCTCTGATCAAATCTGTCCCTGCCTTGAGCCGTTGGTATTGCGAATGTTCCAGTATCTGTTGCTGTGAAACTGTTGAGTCTTCTACATTACTACGAGGTAAAAGTTCATGCAATTTTGATACTGTTGCTGTCTGTATAGTTTCCGGCGTGTCGATCTGAAATTATTCCTCACTTTCAAAATCAGCAAAACTAATACTCTATTCAGACAGCTCCAGCAGAAATATTAAATGTACTGCAATTTAAACCTTTCATTAAAACAGAGAAACGTCGGAAAATTTTCATGTAACATAACAACTTCTTTATCTAACTTTCAGGTTTTTGGTTTTTAATAAAAGTAAACCTTTGTTTGCCCTTGAAAGAGGGATACATTCTGATTTGGAATGGACGTGTTTTCAAAAGAAGTAAGTGAGTCCAGCGAATCTGCGGACACAGGAATAGTTTGACATATTGTATTTGACGAACCAACATACGAATGCCTGTCCTGCATTACATTAGCATTTGTTGCTACCTTCCCGTAAATTTCTGACGGCAAACGTTCCGGCTGTCTAAAAAATAACTATATTGGAACTTCGGAATTTGACTTCAAAAATTCTAAATACATCTAACTGGATGTTAACGAAATATTGACAAAATAAAAAAATTTATATTTGAATATCCTGGATCCTGAACAGAAATGTGCCTGAAAAATTGGATTATTAGCAACAGCTTTTAGTCAAACAGTAGTCCTTTTTTGAACAAAGTTTCCCTGAAAAAAAAGAAACAGAAAACCAGATATGTACACATTAATGCTTTGATGTTCCGCACGAGAAGATAATGCACTGAAGGCAAGAAGAACTCCTCGAGACGATAAAACCAAGATTGTAGGACAAGGAGGATGCTCCACACTGCTCTCGTCACCTGAAACATATTTACTTATGGATTAACTGTTTTTGAAATTCCTAAGTTGTGGAAAATATTCTTAACGAAAAAAATTTGCTTTTTGGAATTGCATTTTTTTTTCTGTTTTGCAAATCAGATACATTTATGATTTATTAAGGTATTTCACAAGATGATCACTTGTGTATGGATATTTATTTACCGCGCTAATTACGAAAACTATGATCATTAGCTTCAGTAAGCATATTAGATGCAAACAACATACCAATTTTAACGGAGAGGACTGATGAAACATCGACAGAAACACCAATTGGATAGGTTTCACAATGTTCAGAGTTGAGAGGCATTTCAATTCGTCCATTATCATCTAAAGTCCAGACTTTCCACTCAGAGCCGATTTTACCTAGTACTGCTATCTGAAATAAAAAGCAATTCGAGGAATAGTTATCTGTAATATTTATCCATCAATTACTGATGTCAAGCTGGATAATAATGACAAAAATCCGTAATTATTAACATTAATTTTCCTTCCTATTCAAAAATTCGCTTGCCTCACTGGACCGTGACGAGGAGCATAACACCAATTTCCAGCCCATAAGTTGTGTAAATTCAATTCGCTGATCGAAAGTGCTCCTATCGCCACAGAAGTTAATATCATTGAAATGTGTCCATTGAGATGGTGCATCCTTTTTCACACATAACTTCGTTATATCTACTTCCTGTCCCGTTTTGGGAGAATATGCAATGAGAATGTCAGTGGTTGCAAGCCAACTGATTCCGACGCAACGCAGAGCATGGTTTACATCTACAATGATAAAAAGACGGTTTACTACATCACTAAAAGCTTTTCCATTGACGACTGGTTAGGTTAGCCAGCTTGCGTCACATTGCGATGGGTTAAAATTACCCAGTAAGTAACTAAAAATATACCTTTTAAAGGAGGTGCTGTCACGCGTACCAAGATCATTTCAGGTTTATATTGCTTTATATAACCCGAAATGTCGCCTACGACCAACTGCTTCCCTTTAGGACTCCATCCTATACAAGTTACGAAATCATCGTGTTTAACTGTGCCAATCAAGGTTACTGAAGACGATTTCTGCAAAAACTTCAGTTTTTATGTCAACCAGAATGTCCGAACACTGAGACACTTCCCTAGTATGTGGTTCACAGTCAGGAATCAATCTTATAAAAAAAAAAGAAAAAAACTTAATACAATGCACGATTGGGGGTTGACGAATCAATAAGTAATAGTGCCTTCTTCTAAGCTTGTAAAGCTTTCCTAGCGCTCTTTGATATGTCCAACGGTTGTCACTTTCATATCACGACAATATGATTAGATAGCATTTTATGAGAATCTCGTAAAAAAGTACGGTAAATGCATTATGAAAAAAATGCTTACGCTTCGATTTAATTAGCATTACGACTTCCGTGCTGAAACAGCATTTAGGGATTTCGCGGAAAACTTTGTTAGAATTGGTACTACCTCAATATCAAAAGAATAGCAGGATAACACGCCATCGGACGTAGCAACAGCAAATATAGTATCCTGTTGCGGGTTCCATTTTAAGGCACAAGGCTGGGCGTTTGGATCAGCAGAGAGTCGCAAACTGTAAAGAGGACCTCTCTGCAAGAAATCTCTATTTAGAAATTTCAATTACAAAATCTCGACCAATTAGAAAGATTTAGAAGTCAAGGATTAAAAACCGAAGCAAAATATTCGCTTCTAAACATACAAAGTAGTACTGACAGCACTGAACACAAAGCAGTCTTTTTGAACATACATAGTATAACTATGCCCTCAAAATAATACGATAGTCTCGAACATCGATATAAAAATGTCGAGATCAGGAAATCATGATAAAACTAACTTTAGATAACCATTACTCTAAATAAGTTAACCTGCTCAACATGATCGACAGCAAAAGCACACATATCGTAGAGATACACGAATGCGCCAGATGTTGTTCGCATTGAAAGCGATAACACGCGACCTGAGCAGTTACAGGCTAGCGCAGTTAGTGCGATAAGCTGAAAGCATATTAGGACACAGTGTACAGATTTCTTAAATAAATCAAGACAAAAGAACTGTTGGCCTTAATTGTAATATCAATGAAATTAGAATCTGACGGAGAAATAACTTGAAATTAGCACTAGTAACTTCTGGATAGGTAGTTGAGAACAAATTCGAACAGCTAGAAAGCTCTTGATGTTTTGTCATATTCAAGTTATAGCACTGAATACTGATCATGAAATTTTAACCATGTGCCCAAGTCAGAGGTAGCTATCCAGAATTCGGAATATATTTGAACCGTTGGTGAAAGTTTAAAAGTTAGTAAGTAACTGCGGTCATAAACCAACCTGTTCAACTTGGAGGTTGGTTACTTTCGTCTGGATATCGGTTACTTCTACATTGATATCAGCATTACTGCTGTTTAGTCGATGAACATCGCTACTTCTTAAAGATATTAATTTATCACAGCCAGAAGCACAAACAATAATCCCATATCGTGATGAAACAGCAATCCAGGACGGACATATATCATCATATCGTACCGCATCCGGTTTATCGAATATCCTCACACGCTGAAGTGCCCGAAACTGGAAATCCTGGAAAGAAAAGTATTTAAAATAATAAAAATGAAAGGCATGTAAGACGGATATTACGATCTAAGTAGCTAAAGATATATGGCAGTTCTAAAACAAAAAGAATTTTAACGCTTACTGAAATATCCACAAACGCATCTGCCATTTTTCCTTCCGCATATCAATTGCATTCCATAGGCAAATCTTTAAAAAATCTTATTAAAATTTAAAACGTAATGGATTTAAGAAAATCACTGAAAGGACATGATAAAATATACGGCACGAATAAATTTATTAGTAATCAATAATAAAGAATTTTTTACAAATGAGAGGGTTCCCAGAGAAGACTAAGAATGATTTTGGAATCTATTATTTTGGAATGTAAAAAGTTGAAAACAATTCTTAAGTTCGAATTTTCATGAATCTAGCGTGTTTGGCTTCAAGATTTTTCGGATTTCAACCAGATCTCCCTATTTTCTTCATAGTATATCCAAAGAACAAACTGAAAACTATCATTATATAGCTGTGGTCATCAACGTACCTACCCGCACATCAAGGACCACACATCGTCCTTATCCACACAACCAACCTAAGCTGGAGTGCTGGTTGGGAAGTAACCCACAACGAAACAACGCATCTCACGGGTGTTGTTGACTGGAATATACACCCAGTGATGTTTTTAATTGGCGCGACATGACATCTGAATAGAATGATGTCCCGTCCAGAAAAGCATTTTTGCATATAAAATTGGAGCTGCTTGTCTTTCGCACTACAGAAATGGAAAGATTAAAATGGAAGCTTCGATTTGTTGCCATTGTAGTTTGAGTGAGAGACCAATATAGGTTGTGTTTTACGTGCTGTCATTTTTGTGCTTTATGAATTAATGAATTGCCTAAATTACTACCTTTTTTGCTGATTACATATTCAACCTCTACAAACTTCGAAGTTATAACAATTTAGCGGTATTATTTCGGAAAGAAGTTTTGGCGAACTGAAAATTATCCTGCCATATGATGACAGAGATCTGCAGTGCTTCTTAACCAGGAAATGATTTAAATGGGATGGCCTTAGGGACAGCATCTCCTAGAATATCCACCTGTGGTCTCTAGTTGTGACTTGCATGCCATCACGCTACACTATATGAACGGACATGTGCTATCCCTCATTGGTTCTTTTTAACTAATCCTGCCCGTTTTTACGCTTACTTTATGGTTTAAGGTAAAAATGGAATCGTTTAGTCTTCCAGTAACGCATATCGGTAGTGTAACAACACTAGATCCAAGCCGACTTCATAAAACCCAGAGGGAACTTGAAGAAGTGATAGAAATTGTTCGAGGTGATATTGATCGTATTATTGAGCGTGAAGGTCGACTGCAAAATCTAACCGCACGCGCCGGTAATTTCTTTTCTAGGACTTTCGCCGATTCTTAAAGTAGTCAATCTGGAATCTAAGTTGTGGCATTTTTTAATTTGGAAAGAAATTTCAACGTCAGAAACACCCCAAGCATCACACTTTGCATATATCGTTTAAATTGACTTTCCTTGACTGATCTAAAACAAGCGAAAATATTCATTCTATGTCTTTGTGGCAGTAAGTGCGATATGTTTTAAAAAAATCTTTTTAGTTTTATAAAATTCAAGCAATCGAACTGAAAAATTTCCCGGCAACATCTGTGATTAATACTGTATGCCTCGTTAAAGTGATGTCTTCAATCAGCTGTAAGATATAATTCCCTTCTACTTCTACAATCATGTTCTAGACGAAATGGAAGCTCGCGCAGAACAATTTTCACGTAAGGCAATTCAAGTTAGACGTAACATATGGTGGCGCAGTGTACGTTTAACTATGGCTATCGTCGGTGCTTGTATGCTGTTCGTTGTCAGTGTCGTTGGTTAGCTGCCTGTTACTTTGTATTTATTTTAGCAACAATATAGGCAGTGAATGAATTTAAATAAATATTGTTTTAAGTCAAGTTTTAACTTGGGAGACTAATCATATAATTCTGCCATCAGTGATCAAATTGATGACAAAATTGAAGAATTATCCTATCTTATAACTTCTATCAAATTTGGTCTTCGACAACATTGGCTTGAACTTGGCTTGTTTGTAATTAAAAGGGGAATGAAATGCTCTCGTCACATTCTGGAAGAATTAGTACTAAGCTTGTTGAGTAGTATTTGAAGTTCTTCTTTGATGAACAAGTAAAATGTGTATGACAGATGGATTTCGAAACAAATTATTTTCCTGGCATTTATCCAAGTTTCAGTTCTTTCGATAAATGCGAAGAACGACAATGGTTCTGCATAACATGCATGATATTTATGTCTAATTTAATTTTGTATATATATATTTGTACATGTGTATATGTGCATATGAGAAGTATAAATGAGAAATTCTTAAAACATACATATATACCTTTTAAGAACTTTCTCGGGAAGTAATTTGGTATTTCAATTTTGGTATACGAATAAAATTTTCAGATTTTTCAGGCCGTTTGTCTGAGTGATTACTAGGCAGTTAGAGTTATTAGCTATTGATAGTGCCTAAAATCGGAATCTTCGTCTAAAAAAGTAGTAGCTTGTCAAACTTCGGTGTCGCTGATATCAAATGTATTTCTGTTTTAAAATTGCAAAATATGCATAATTTATTTTTCCGATCTCAGTTTTGTGTCGGGATTTGAAAGTTGACAATAAGTACGTAAATTGTGAAAATCTTCCATACATCGGTAGGAAGGATTTCATTGTAGTGTGTTATAGAATAATAAATTAATGAAGAATAATAAAAAAATTATAAAAAGAGCAATGGGCATACACAAATATGCTTGCCGATAAGAAGAACATTTAAATTTTTTAAAAATGTAGTCGCTAAAAAAAATAATTTTCAAAATTCCTTTGTCATAGAACTTCAACTTCTTTTATCTACATGGATGGTTCTAGAAAATTGTATAGTGCCAAGTCCTCATCTTTTTTACTACTGTTGAATTTATTCCTCGATAAGTTCTCCGCCAGTTAAAGTGTAAATTCTAGAAAACCTGCAGTGCTATAAAACATGAAAGATAATTATGAAATATAGAACACAACGAAATGACTTCTGCGGTGAAATTTTTGAGATTTGGACGTCTGGTAGTTGCAATGTGAAGTTTAGTTTAGTTGCACTTGTGCTGCTACTTGACAAATCGGATTCTTCGCTACCTAATGGTTCTATGATGTCTCGGTGAGAACCTGCAACGTCGACTACTACTGCCGCCTGATTTTCGTCAAAGCCGCTTCCCTCATCCCAAAATTCATCCTAAATATATCATTTTTGCACTGATTAAGGTTGACGGGCGTTGAAATATTATAATTTTGTTAAAATAAAATGCGAGTGATAGCTGTCAACGACGTTCAACTTGCCATAATCTTCACAAAAACTCACCCCATCTTCGTCATCAACGGGAATGTATGAATTTCCGTTACCGCTCGCTTCGACATCAACATCTGTTTTTTCATTATACAGTCGCTTTCCCTCATAACTTTCTAATAATCTGTTTGAAAGCATCATCAATTTCAGTCTCTCAGTCAGGAATACACCTGGAATTTTTTATGAAAACTCTACAGTTTTATTTTATAATGGCTTTACAGCTTGCTCGAATCTTTGATGTTAAAACTGATGCGAACGGATGAGCTGAATGAGTTGTTTCAATACAGTTTGAAAATAAAATGATTTAGTGTTACAGAAATCTTATGATGAAACTGAAAATTCGAACATATTAAAAATTTAGAATTCTCTCATATTAAAATTAAATAAAATATTCAGAATTTGTCGGAAATCAATTTTTATTTTTACTTGTTAAATTTGATCTAATACCGCCATTAGATACTTCAACCACAGTCTTCAAGTTATTCACTATTTTTGTCCCATCCCAGCAAGTGTCATCACTGGTTGTAGCAGACCAAGCAGAATTGATACAAGTAAATCGTGGACCAGTTTTCCAGAATCCCCGAGATTCTTCTATCTAGAAAACAAGAACATAAAATGAATCGGCCCTAAAGAGGAACAAATCTGATAAAAGTTCAACAACTGAAAAATCTAAGTTGCTAAGTAATGGGAGACCTTGTCATCATAACTGACCTTTCCGATAAACGAAGTGAGCAACTGTGATTGAACATCTGTAAGAGCAACAGAAAAATTAGTTAGTGGTTCCGGTGATGCTTTAAATGAGGCAATCTCACGTTTCAGCGACTGTCCACTATCTTTCCGTAAACATTTATGTACGATCTGAAATTAGCTTTACTTATTTGTTACTTATTATAGGTCAATTCGTTCATCTTATAATGTGATTATTTTATACATGAAATTTCATAATTTGAACATTTTACGATATGTGGAAGGATTCATTTTCTATGGTCTTTTTCTCCCATAAAAATTTTCTAAATTAGAGATTATTCAAAAAAAGTCGGAAATATTAGAGCTAAGAAATTGGGTTAAACTTCATGTTGCACCATATTTGCCAGACACTTTTATTTTCCAGATATTATCTTTGATAAACTATCTAAAATAAACTGATTAATTTTAGTAATTCTCTATTGTTAAGGTTCTTTTTTTAGATTACAGTATTTTCGTGTTACAGTATTCCAGTTGATATTCATATTCTCTTCTCAACAGTAATCTTTTGGGTAGAATTAATAAAAATAATCGAATAAAATAAAGTGAAATAACCCTAGTCGATATTATGGGAGCTTTTTCTTGAAATATCATAATGCTTTCAGAGATTTGCACCGCCAATGGAATCAGAACAGCCATTACGTTATATGGCCCACGTAGACGGATTGCTAGTTTTGTCAAAGCTTCTGTAATGGATAATTGAGACAGACAATCACAATTTATCAAAATTAGCATCATTATTTTCCAAAGTGATATCTGTGTTATAGATCAAACGTTTAGATGCTAAGGTACTGAAACCGTATTATTCATGATTTAAAAAGATAAAAGAAGCAAAGAGGATGGTTGTTTCAGAACCGAATTTTTATGACCCACACATTCTCTGTGTTCACTGCTAATTATCGCTAATTTCTCATTCATTAAGACAAGTCTGCTGACTTATAAAACATTTTCTGACGAGAATTACTAAATTATGTTGCGTACAAAAGTTTGGTATTAGTAGGAATTAAGAGTCAAAGGATAACAAGGAAAATTAAATATCACGGGGTAATAAGGAAGGTTAAATGTCAGGATAACAGGAATGCTAAATATCATGGGGTAATAAAAAAGATCAGGCATCTGTCATTGATGCTATTAAATTCCATTCTTTTTTATCATTAATAAATATTTATCCAGTTTCAATTATTTATTGCTCCTAAGAAAAAATAGGTATGTATCACTGAGAAATTTTGGAATTAAAATCTCAAAAACTGTAATCACCAGTTTTGAGGACCAATCTTTGATATAAGAATAAATAGTGACAATATTCTCCGATTACAGTCATTTGCATAACCTAACCAGTATGTCCTGCTAAGTAACAAATTTCAAATCTTCGCTGATTTTTCAACTCTTCGCTGCATTTGTTACTACTAGTGCTAACACAATGTAATGCAAAGCGTAATCTATCCAAAGTTAGGTTAAAAATCTTTTGTTTTCATTGTCAAATTAAAAATTTTACGACATCTACCACTGCATTAATAATCTTTCAAATTTAAAAATTCAAAGCATTTCATGAGTATTTTGAATATTTTACTTATTTTTTTACCTAAATTTTAGCGTGCTATTTCTCTGTCCTTCTATGAGTTCATCTGTTCGCATGAATGGTCTTTACATCGGTTCTTTACTTATACGGGAATTGGAGCATTATATATCTTTCGAAATTTTCGATTTAAGTTAAGCCACTCGATTTTAACGACTCGCATCAGAGATAGTCTCAGACGAGGAGTTTAACTGGGACGGTACATTCGTCAAAACGTAATGCAGATGTTCTAAAGTAACTCAAAACTCAAAAATGAATGAGATAGCTATGATTGTATCATTTAGTTGGCTATTGGATTACTACGTGACCTTGTTTGTGCAAATTTGTAATTTGAGTTATAACAAATATATTCCTTAATGTTGACCTAATTTCCGTTAGCTAATTGCTAATGCTAATTGCTAAGGTGATAACTGTAATTAATGATTAGCAGTCGAGAAGTAAAAAGGAACAGAATCTTTGAATGAATAGAAATAAATTTCAATAAACTGTATGGGAAGAATGGATTAAGGATTTTGATGAAAAAGAAATCAACAAATACATGAAATGAAAAAGGAGGTATGGAAATTATAAAGCATGCCAATAAATTGCTCCCATGTGTTCTCGATGATGATATAATCAGCGAAACATTTGTTTATTACATTGAAACAATACATTTGGCATGGTTTCAGAGATTTGTTGAAGGTTGACCTTCCATCTGACGGCATGCAATGAGCACAATATTTCATTTGGGTGGCATTGATTTGACAGTCAGTTGACAGTTCTTTCTGAAATGTTTCCATGCTTACAGAAGCAACGACTGGACCAATATAACATTTGAATCCTTTCTTCCTAAGAAAAGGATCGTAGAATCTTAACCTGCAAAATATCCTGGAGAATATCGGATGATGATTTCAGAGCATGAGTTAAAGATCTCGCAGCTCCTAGACTTCTTTCAAGCTGCCGAACCATCTTCAATGGTATGTCGCCGAATGCTCTTAATGCAAGAGAACTTTTCGAGCAATCGGAATTGTCCTCTCTAATTTCATCCTAAAAAATCCATATCAATAATTTTTTGAGTATCATTTTCCGGTGATTGAGACTTGCCGATTAAATTCATAAGATTGGTGATGCTGTGAAATTGTAATTGAAATTGTACTGATAATGCTTCAGCAGAGTATTGCTTGCTGTTAGGAATTTTAACACTAGTTTTACAGCACATATTTCAGTAGTATATCCTTATATTTCTAAAATTTAAGTTCCATATTTTAATAAAAAGAAAATTCAACCGTTGGGTTAAGGATGAGCAACAAAGTTCGGAAGAGATCGAAGAAAAATCGATCTAACGTAGGTTTTAAGGAAATATACTTCTGTCCTGCGTAAAATTCTTGCAAATCATCGAAAAATTTGATGAAGATCTAAAATCTGAAATAGCGTCATCTCATGCACGTGGATGAAAATTCATTGAAGATTTTTTTTTTAGTTTCCCTAATGGCTAATGATATTAGGTGAATTTTTAGTGGTAAAAAAGTTGAATCGGTAAGCGGCAGAAAAGTTTAACAATTACAGGTAAATCTACTTTGAAAGCTATCCTTTTACTCATATACTCTTCCAGTGATTTCCGAAAAATCGAAATTTCAGAACCAAAAGTTGGATGAATTCCAATGGGCTCTTTCTGAATATATTGATAAAATGAACACCTGTGTATGTGACTGGTAAAATGATCCGTAAGTTCGGGTGAACATTGCGTCCAATTGTTTCCTCGATGCATCGATTGCTTCTTTGTACTGCTCTTGAAAATAATTTATCATTAAAGTTGTACAGTTAGTTTTTGTGGACCACCGCAGAAGTATTGTACGACGCCACTGAACCTTAAGATCAGTGCCCATGGTGATCCTCCAAAAGATAATCAGTTCTAAAAGTTACTGTATTACTGTATCTTGATAGGGAATTGAGACTGGTAGAATTTTACAGAATTGTTAAAAAAAACTACAACGAAAGATTGGGAAATTTAGTTATCGTCGTGTGGTTGATTTGGAGAATGGTATGGAATAGACTAGGGTGGGGAAGAAAGAAATGAACAAAGAAAGAAGACTTTGATGGGAAAAACAAACTCGGACACTTTTAAACTGACAAATTTCTGAGTGCTTATCATTTCTTAGATGAGATATGATGACGGATTCATCAGCGCAATTTGCTTCTCTGCGCACACTCAATAAGCATAGATCGAAGTTCGAGAAGAGAAAATTTAAAATAGTCTTGTCAAATAATTTTAGTCTTATGCGTGATGTAATTTCCTAAATGGCATAGTAAGTTCATATTTATTTTCAATTCAAAACAACGAGGAATTTCTATTTTGGCCCATAAACTTTTCAGCTCTGAATAACAATTCATCTGATAGAAGAATAAAATTGATCTTCATGTTATAAGTTGTCGTTAAAAGACAAAAAAAGTTATAAAAATTGTTAAAAAGCATACTATCAAGGAGTTCATAGTGATAACTGAGTGATTGTTTCAGTACGACAATTTTATCTTGGTAGATGGCCGCCAGTTCGTGTTTCATTCTATTTAACATAGCACTTTCTACTTCCTCCGTACAACAGCTCCCATTGATAGATGATAACATTTCCGTACACAGTGATAGATTCAAACCTGCATGCAGTATGGTTTTGCAGTTTGCATGCAACTGTAAAGTTAAACTAGCTTTTGAATGAAATGAAATCTTTCTCATAAACTGGCAATACGTATGTTTCACCTTCTCATTTGATTCAGTCTTTCATTACTGCAATAATTTTCAGGTTGGATTAATTTGGTTTTCAACTTTTAATCATTTCCAACATTTTGCTTCATTTAATTGAATTCTGCCCAGGTTCTTTCATTCTTTCCAAATGGCTTATGTGAAGGTTGTAAAATATGATTTACTGTTAAGGCAAAATCTAAATGATCGTTCTCGATTGTTATGCACTTACTTGCATTCGACACTTATATTGTTTCTTCAGCAATCATGTCATCTATAGTGACGTAGAGGATGAAGGAACAGATGAAATCAGAATCACAATAAAAGCTAGTTAGGTACAAATATTTGCACGAAGTATGTGTCTTTATAGAGTAGTTGGATTAAAAAAAAAGTCTTGTTGAGGAAGAGATACGAAAATACTAGATTTAAAAGCTGAAACAATCTGAGCGAAATTAAGTTGGACTAGACTTGTTTCTACCAGCAATAGTTATATAGATTTTGATCTGATAATGAAATGAGTTCAAAGTATCATAAGGATTCCGTAATCACCTTTTTTTTATTCCAGTTCATTAAATAATAAGAGGATAGTTCAAAGTCTTACCGGAAAGAGGTTTATTTGGAACAGATGCTTGCTGACTGAAAGGTGTTTGTCGAAGATGACTACACAGAGGATACGCAAGCGGACTCAAGATTAGTGAGATCAGTGGAGGAAACCACATTTTCCTGAACATGACTGCTCACAGTTTACAAGTAATTGTAGTACTGTAAAGTTGTAGATAAGAAAAAATAGAAAAGTTCGATATATAACAGACAAAACAATCCTAAAACGGAGAAGAAATTTCGATTTTTGCTGAGACATATTTGCGCATTATATAAAAGGGAGATGACATTTGTCATACAGACTGCATTAAAACGGAACCGAAGCTGGAAGTGATACCCAAGCAAAAAAAGGGAGAATTATGTGATATTTTTGAAGTGCCGCTGTTTCGTATGCGGGAAGATTCAGAATGACTGATGAATATTCCTCCAAACGCGGTCTAAAGTTGAGTTTGGGACGAATTTGACAGCATGGGTAATTTCCAGGCAATTTATCAAGAAAATACCATGTGCTCATCGGAACAATGTGAATGAACCACGCCCAGTTATCCATAGCTTGATATTAGGGATTGAGGTGAGATTTGCGTACTTCACTGATAATTTTAAAATTTGTTATTACGGAACTTCTTAACATTAATTCACATCAAGACCTTTAACTTTTCCTTACTTACGAGAATCAGTAGGGATGCTGTTTGCAGTCTTTCAATGATACAAAAGCAGTCTTTGATTTCGCCGTGAATTGGAGATTTCCACTCAGCTCAACCGGTTTCTGTTTATAACTGCTTCATCAGAGAGATTTCAATTTTGCTTTTTTTATTCCTAAGTTGTGAGATTATTTCCTAGGTTGTAAGATTATTTTCTTCACAGCCGCTATCACTCTCACCCTTACTGCATTACCGCTGTTGCCATTGTCAATGTCACACTGACCACAAATATCAGTGCTTACATTGATAATGATCAGTCCGTGATTGGTGTCAACATAATTATAAATATTGAAATTGAGTATCTCGAGTTTTGTTTCCTTTCGTCATTGTTCCTTTTTGATTGCTTATCGTCGGACCAGGAATGAACAACATATGACAGCGAACTAATATGTTAATACCTAAGTACGTTCCTATCGGACCTTAAAATTTACTTTGAAAACAACAGTACTCATTCATGTAGCTACATGTTGTTGTTTTGAAATGGAAATCCAGAATTAGTTTACAAAATCTTAAATTAACTGAAAAGATTGGAAATGTTCACCTTTTTGTTAAGAAGTGATATGATGGTCTGTGCTGAAGATCAAATTTATCAATCCAAAAGTCTACTCTTCACGACTTCTTAACTACATTTTTTTTTTTAATTGCTTCGTTTACATTATGCATTAGAGTTTATTAATAGCATTTGATATCATTTTATTTCACTTTGGATTTCCACGAAATCACAAAAAAAAATAACCGTTTTTTGATGGAAAAGTCTTTGAAGTAGTTCAATGGCATAAAAACAGAAAAAAAAAACTCCATGCCTTTGAACCTTTCGTCAAAATGTTTAGAGTAACACAGCAATGAATCATTATTCAAAAGAAGTCGCCGACAGCTGGCAAGAAGTTGATTTGCCTCGTCGTCCATTTTTTCCTTCTTCATATAGACAACTAAAATTTTACACTGTAATTTGTCAAATTTTTCCACTCTCTTGTCAAACATCCAATATTCATTTGTTTTTCGGCGCTCACTTCAAGAATTAATCCAATTCAATAGAAATTTAATACAATTAAATTGATGGAGATATTGAGTTCAATTAACCATAACTAAAATTATGACCCCAGTTTTAAACAATTTTCACAATTATATCCTAGACTTACGTACAAGTAAAAAGTTGTACTCGGCCATTGCCTTGTATTACTCTGATCCATTTTGAATTCATAACCAGAACGGGTCAAAACAAAATAATTCTTTGTAAGGTTGAAACGAGTAACCTTGGATACTTCTCTTTAGAAAATCGCTATTCAAAACAATACAAAAATGTGAAAATTTCGGATTCAAAATTTGCTTCACATCCGAACTTAAAATTAGGATCTAGCTTTCTCTGGAAATATTAAAGAGCAAATAAGTTGAATTCATTCAGTTGGATCATTGAAAAACTAAGCAACAAAAAGTTGAAAGTCATTCAAAAAGGAAGTTGTTTCACAGCAAAACAGAAGTTTAGTCGGCTTTTCCGCGCTGTGTCATCTTCCACCGATTGGAACTCAAACTGTCTTCTTAACGCTATTCAACTGCAATTTAGTAAAAACTCATAGAGCGGTCGGAATTTTTTGTCAATTAAATATATGTTTATTACCAGTTCCTTGTTTCATCATCCTTAAGTTGTGAGGGATACTCTAATGCCTAGTGTTAATAAGATGGTTATAATAGCAATACAGCGCGATAAAACTCCCACAATAAAAGTACAGTAATCAGATTCAAGTAAGTTTTGGAATTGGTATATCACCGCTTTTAGTCATTAGTCTTCACATCATCTGATCAATTCGTTCCACTTGAATACGAAAATGTCAATACGAAATTCTTCAACACTAAATCACTCTCAAATTATTTGAAGCTCCTGGTATGTATTTAATGCTTCGCTCTTGTTACCGTATCGTAATGCGTGTATTTGATATACGCGTGGATCAAAAACTGCATTGATTCAAGTTTAACACTCAACTTAAAGTAATTACAGCGATTTTGTCTTCTGGTGAAAATCAGAGATCGTAAGGAATGCTCACAACAGCTCTTAAATTTGAACTGTCTAAATTTAAAAGATGTGGGAAATCTGTCAGGAACTGCTAAATGACATGTAACCAGAAGCATTTGATAAGCCTCATAAAAAAAAGGACAAATACGGTTAACTAACCGAAATCCATCGGCGAAGTGCCTTCCGGAGATGAGCTTTCCCGACAATATCACCAAGTAGTTCAAGGAATTGGAGTGTTGCGAAGTGTAACATTTTGAACTGAATCTCTCCATTCTTCTTTGGCAATGCTTTATCATCGTCAGCCATACGTAAGTATTCCATCACCTCGTAAAGCTGGAAGTTTTGGTTCAAGTTTGTACTTAAGTATGGAACCAAGCTGAATCCATTCAAAAATTTTGAATTCTACGAAAAATCAGAACCTCCAAACTAGCCTATCACCAAGAATGCTTATTTGTTTTGAAATGCATCATTCTTATTTTAGTAATATATATCTCAAGCACAGTGTTTTTCGGAATTTCCTTCTTATTTCTCGAGATTTAAATATGCAAATTCCAAGTGTTTCTGTTCCTATATTAAAGTGAGACAGTGAGAACATTATTCTGCCCATCTCTTACTTCATTAGAAAACCATTAGAAAACCAGTTTTGAATTAATGCCCAGCCAATTGCTGCTTGTTTGCATTGATTTGGAGTGTTTTCACAGTGAGCCTGAATTTGGTTGCGTTAATGTCAGCACCTGTATACATATGTTTTGCAGGCAAACGGATTTTACGAGAACTCTCGGGGTTTTAGTTCCTCTTTTCCCAGTAGTGATTTTATGTTTAATTCATTGAAGTTTTTCATGTGTGGTGCACATCTAGATATCCGTTTTACTACTGACTATGTGTGCTATTCATCGCTTGAGACAAAAAAAATGCTCTTTTTCATAGACCAAAATGGACATATTTGCTACTTTTGCACGAGGAATGCACCTGTTGGTGTGGGTCATCGAGGTATATATGTAGGGGTCACAGTTAAAACTTCATAGTCATGGTCATGATTAAAATTTCGGAGGACATTAATGCAATGTGATAGTGTACTGAAATATGATATGAACATTTCAGCTCTTCCACCCCAAGTTATTCTTCACGATTCAGTTGTCAAGATAGATGAAGGCCGTTTTCAAGATAGATGATAATAGCTATAGTTTTATGTAATTTAGAACAGTTCGATACTTACTGCAAGACGATTTGATTAATTTCTTCACGCAAACCTCCATATTTCTGTGCAAATATACAACCTTTATAATACTGGGTTTTTCATACGTTGCCACTGGCCTTCTTATTTGAACTTCGTAAAAAGTCCCAAAATAAATCTGATTTTTAAAAGAATCTTTTATTTATTTTCACAGGTCATGGAACGATGTTCATTTATTGTGAAAAAGAAAAACCGGCAATGTCGAATGCTCGTGAAAAATGGTCAGAAATACTGTGGAGAACATGCTGTCTGCGATGAGCTAAATGAAGTTCCTATTTTTATGTGCTGATTTCATAAATGAGATTAACCGTGCTTCTATCTAATTTCTCAAGTTCCATACCCTTAATTTATTTGCTCACTATCAAATTGCAATTAAGAAGGACAAATGATGCTGTGTTCCCGTTGTAGTTTTCAGGATCGTATCTTCTGTCCGAACGATCCAAACCACACAGTGAACAAATCACAACTACAGAAACATTTGTCTTCTCGGTGTAATAGTCGTTTATCTAAAGATCCATGGGTTGTTGAAAACTTTAATCTCATAGGTCCATTCTTTTCATTTTTCCTTGCCTAATTTGCGTAACTTTTATATGTACGATACACTTATGAAATGAAGTAGACTGTTGAGGTATTTCGATATTTATAGTTCCATTTGTAATATCTTTGTAAAGAGGGTTTCATTTGCAAATTTGGTTTCATTTGCAAATTACATTTGAAGGATCTCCAAATGAACTGGAGCCATGGTATCGTCCTACGGATGACGAATTGTTGAGAATGAGAAGAATCATTGAAAGAATATACGACCGGATAGCTGATGATATTACAGATTCCTTCTTGAGGAATGAGTACGTTGAAAACTGTGCTGCAAATCTTCCAAAACTAAATAAAAAACATATCTGGCAGATATCATCGATAATAGGTAATTTCGACAATTCAAATTCATGTTCTAGATTTATTTGAGGATTTATGTATGCAAGCTGGAACGCTGTGGAGTCTTTTTTTGTCTTCCTCATTTTTGTTCATTTTATTTAGTCACTTTTACTTAGTGTTGAAATGGTAATTTTCAGTGTGTTCAATTTGTAGAACATCTAAGAGTAGTCGATTTGCTGAATAATGACAAGCGCAAGTGTTTAATAGATTTTGGAACTGGAAGAGCACAGCTTTCATATTGGATGGCCAAAATTGCTCCAGAATGTCGGTTTCTTCTAATTGAAAAGATGGGCTCAAGGAATAAGTTTGATAATAAAATTCACAAGGTAAGTACCCCAAATATCGCATTTTTTGTATTTGAAATTTGGAATTTCACTTTGGTAAGAGCGCTGTCGTGAAAATATCTTTTAATATGGTAGGCGCGGGGAATAATATGTTTACTTTTTTCATGAAAAGTAATGCAAGGAAGTGATGTATTAGCATCTCAACGGCATCAATAGTTATGTGCTGTGGACACTATCCGCATGACTTCTTGAATTTTTTCAGTAACTTACAATTTTATGCTAAGAAGATGTATAGTTTACAATTTAGATTAATTTATTTCAAATTGAGGAACTGGATTTAGTATTTGTTGAACGAATACGTTGTTCGGTGGAACATCTTGATTTGTCAAAAACTGATTTGATTCGGGTGAGTTGCTAAAAAAATGGTTCAAAAGAGAAATTAGCTATAAAAAAGTAGGAACCTGGCAAATTAAAGCTAGATTTGGGCGTAAACTTGTCGCTCAAGACGTTTCAAACTTACTCTTATTGCTTAAATCGCTTAAAACGCTTAAATAGTGTAACATGTAAATATAAACTCTTCCTTGAAAATTCTAGGATGTGGATAATGTAGCAGCAGTATGCAAGCATTTTTGTGGTGCTGCCACAGATTCTGGCATTCGATGCTTAATGAATGGAGTGAAAAATGGCTTAAATGTGTGTGGTTTTGTTTTAGCCCCATGTTGTCATCACCGAATTACATATGCAGAGGTAATGAATTAGAAGCTTATTTGCTTAATTTTCATATTAAATATTCATTATAATACTTCAATTTTTTATATTGAGAATTCACCACTTTTTATATTGAATATTCTCGCTTTTCAGTACGTTGGCCGTATCTTCTTGGAATCTTACGGTATTTGCAGCTCTAATGAATTTGCAGCTTTAAGGCATATTTCAACATGGGCTGTTTGTGGTTTTCCCAGTCAGGTATCATTGACAAAATTTCTCTCAGTAATTATAAAATTTTAGAAACCAAAGCAATTGCAAAACTGGTATACAAGGTTAAGAAAACCTTTATCACCTTCAGGAGAATTTTGATTATGTTTCTGTTTTATTTCATTCACTGAAGTCAGGGAATTTGGAACATAAAGCGATGGTCTCTTTGAATTCAACGGAAAAAGAACTTCTGGGGCAGAAAGCTAAAGCGGTTTTGGAATTCGGTCGAGTCATAGAACTTCGGAAGTTTGGATATGATGTTTCTTTATGTAGATATGTGGAAAGAACTGTTTCGCCTGAAAATTTGCTCATTGTAGGAAAGAAACGATGAAAATAAGTTATGTTCATTAATACAGTTTGTTTGGGATGTTGCGGAACACTAAAAAAGTGTAAAATTGCTTAGTATTTTAGTTTTTATTCAGCAAACAGAAGGACCATTTTTCTTTTTCTTCTGTTAAGGAGTTCAGCCTTTATCGATTTTAGTTAAACCAGCTTTGTTTGAAATGCTTAAGAGCTTATTTTATAATGTTTATCTAGTCGCTAGACTGGTTGTGGTTCTTAGCTTTGGGATCATTGGATACCTCTAAAAAAATGTGTTTAAAAAGAAATTATAATGTGGGTTGAAGGAAGATTCGACAGTATTATCAAAGGAATTTGTTTGCCTGTCCATTATTTTCTTTATTAAGATGCACTTTATGCTAAATACCGTCTTTGTTTTTTAATTTTTGAGTGATAAACTTTTGTTACTTTTCTCAATTTTTTCTCGTTTTAAAGTTTTTAGCTCTTCCTTCCGAAGCTTCCTTCTCATATAGCTTCCAATATGCAAATTTCTTAGCAAAAAATGTCCCTTCGAATAATACAATGAGCAGTTATTCAAAATCACATGTTTAGAAGAACTCATACTTGCCAGGAATGAAACCTTCATGCTTAGTTAAAACTGAATGAAATGAGATGTGATGAAATATAAGAATCTGAATTGCACTTTTGCTCTGGTATAATGCTTCGGTTCTTTTATAAGATAATTTTAAATTGGAAGCGAAACAGTTGAAGCGCTAAATATTTTATTGTTAACTGTAAAATTTTTATATGAGCAGAGCACCTTCATCTTTTTTTTATAAACTGCAATTCTAGTTGTCTCTTCGAGCGAGTGAACAATCTGGATCTTTTGCGAAGTAAGTTATCTTTGATTTGTTTTCTTCCAAATTATGGAAGTTCAGTCATCAGTAATCGAAAAATCGAAAAGTAATGTGTATTAAAATACAAAAAAGTGATTAAGGTTCCGGTTTAAACTCGGTTCCGGGTCCCGAAACATCTGAGGAGCAAAAGAAGCGATTCGAAATTGAGTGTGAATTCGTACAAGCTTTAGCTAATCCCCATTACTTGAATTGTACGTTTCCTTTTTCGAACAGATAACTTATTTCTTTTTAAATGGAACGTACGCTTTGCTTTTTTATATTTCTTACTTTCTGGTTGTATTTAAAGTAGACATTAACTAGACTAAATTTTAACTTCAAGTGATTTAAACCGAACTAATTTTAGTTTTAGCGCAACGAGGTTATTTTAAGGAACAGTACTTTATCAATTATTTGAAATACCTTTTATATTGGAAACGACCAGAATACGCAAGGTTAGATTTATTAATACTCCAGTATTTTCAAGTGTTCTTTTATTGATTTAAAGCATAAATTTTACTTTGCGCAATGATTTTAGTTCTTTTTTAATGATTCTTTCCTGGTGTTTTTATAGAGCTTTGAAATATCCGCAGTGCTTACATTTTCTTGAAGCGGTACAAAGTTCAGCTTTTCGTGAGGCAATAACTTGTACAGCAAATGCAAAATTTATTGAAGAACAACAATTATTACAGTGGCAGTATTATACTCGGAAACGGCAACGATTGCATGTCAGCTTAATTTATTTTGAAATGTTTTGTCCCGAAAGGAAAACCGACATTAATTTTATTCTCTATCTTCATCTTTTTTTTTCTTTTTTTTTGACTTTTTCCTAGTCTTTTCGATTCTTTACATCATCAGAATGAGCATTATAAAGGTTTGGTAAGATATCTTTTTGCATTAATCAAAATTCCTTTATAGATGTATACAACAGAGCACGATGATAATGAGCAGGAATGGAAGCAGCAACAGCCACAACAACGGCAGAAAGCTCCACCAGCATCTTCCTAATTTTTTTACTTTACTTCTTGTTATATCAGTTCTATATTCGAAATCGTTTGCAATTATTGCTGAGTCAACGGTCGATCTTCCGTCATCTTGCGAGTCATGTGTATTATTTGCACGAGAATTTCAGGAACAGTTAGCAGATGATAGAAATGTTAAGGCAAGTTTGGAATTTAATAAAAATTGAAAACCTGTTTGTAGTTAAAAGAATGGAGAAAAGTCTAGGAGGTTTTTTTCTTTTTTTTTAAATGTATATTTTATTTAAAAATAAGAAATTATAAAGAGGATAAGTAATATGTTGTCGTTAAGTGCTGTGCATATTTCTTTGCTTTGTCACTAGCCTTTTAAAGAAAGCAGAGAACGTTAATCTTCAAATTTTTGATACATTTTCTAAGCAGCATATTAGAGGATTAAGGAATGAAGGTTGATTGGAACATTATTCAAGAATTTATAGATTTCCGCCGTAGAAAAGGAACTTAAATTCGTGGAAGCTTTGGAAGGAACTTGTGAGCGAATGCTGCAATATAAACTGCATAAGGAGAAATCAGACATTTCACGATTTGCCAGAGAGGAAAGTAGCACAATGAAAGCTTTAAATGAACTGAGGAGTAAAGGAGTTAAGGTTTGCTCATTTTTAATGCGTCTAAAGCTTCTGCTATGTAATGATGAGTATCAAATATTTGAAATTCGGTTTTATTTTCAAGACTTGTTTAAGCATACTACCTTTTGGTATTGCGTCTTGATGAAATGCATAGTCTCAATTAAGAATTCATGTGACGGCTTTAACATGTGTTGTATTGCGCTGCAACTTTTGGTTATCGTAAGTGAAACTCATTCTTCAGATTTGCAAGAAAATTCCTATGTAGTTTATCGTCGCTTGCGTGCCTGTAAATACAGGCATCGCAAATCTTTTTTAAGTATATGTTTAATAGTTATCAGTTGCAGGTCGAATTAGGAATGCCGTACGAAATGTGGGATGCACCGTCGGTTGAAGTCATAACATTAAAACAGAATTGTGAAATATTGTTAGAGCGTTATGAAAATGATCTCGAACAATGGTATAATATCCGGGACAGACCGCTACTTGAGGTGGTCTTTATGTTTCAAGTCATTGCACTGTAACACCATACTAAGATTCTTTCAAGTTGGTTATGTATGATCACATGGATTTGAGATGTTGCTAGTGTAAAGTATTAGGTAGTAAAGTCTCAGTAACTAAAAAAAAACTTGCGGCAAATGCGGTATCAAGTAGGTCATTCAATTTCAACCTCGTTTTTTTCAACTAGTGTTGTTTGGAAAGTAGGGCACTTTCCAGGTAATTACTGCTATTCGTTAATTCCATTTTAAATCCATTTCAGGAATATCTTTGTAAGAAACGAATATTAAAACCCACGGAACGTGATTGTATGGAGAATTCTCATAATGTGGAGTTATAACGTTGTACTGCGTCAACTAAAATATTGAGCGAACGAATGAAACATTTAGTTAATAAATTCTGTGATAAGACTTAGCACTTCAATTTATGAATCGCTCCTCCTTAAACGGTACTTAACGATAATTAATTGGGAAATTGTTATTCGGATGGAATGTGAGATTGGAGAAATTGTGGAAGTGCGCGATTTCACGTTTTCACACTGACACTTGTGGAAATTCGGTTACAAAATGCTTTGCGACAAGAAAAAAAAAGATGGTTTGTTTAGTTATTTTCACCTCTTCATTTTCGTCATCAGGATTATGCATTTTTATAATAGGTGTTTGTAGTAGGGATTTCCTTTTATTCGTCCACATTCTGCTTTTGTTTGTTTGTAATGGCAACTGCTTTCTGTTGAAATTTTGAAACCAGTCCATGAACGTTTTCGCGGCTATCTCACTTTTTTCATTATTGTACTATCTCATTTCCCTTTACTTCTCTTATATTTTTTATTGTAATGCCGTGTATTGTAAGTGTTCATTTTCTCCTCTATCGCATTGTGCATGTAATAAATTATGACTGGTTGCTTGTGGAAGCAACGAATTTAAAAAATATGTAGGAAGCGGTGACATTAATGGTTGCTGAATTGCATGTTCGACAGAGTGCATTATCTTGTAGCATCATTACTGGAAATACACGTGCTCATGCAACGGCCGATGCTTCAAAAGGTCTTTTGAACTGATGGAATAGAGGGCATTCGCGTGATATTTCGATAATGTTTTGAAATATTGAAATGAAACCATTCTTAATATAGAAATCCATACCGTGCTTACTTGAGGTTTAGTGGCCAAGATGGCGTTGGTAGCTTCGAAAAGTGAACATGGAGTTCAAAGCCAATTGTAGCCATGATAAGAGCTTTTCCTAACGAAGATCGAAGAAGTCAGTGATAAGTTCAAACATAAAGGTATATTTGAACATTCCTTGGCTAAACCAGAAGGGGTTCTTGAGTATGAATCTTAATTTCTGTGTTGCAGGGATTTGACAGATCAAAATCCACTATTAAGTGACTTTGTTTCAAATGTTACACTTGTGAGAAACACATACATACATATTTGAGAGAAAGTAAGGAAGTGAAATAAAGAAGTTCATGAGGTAGGCTTTCGAACTGTTTGTCGATTTTATCGATTGAGCTGATTTATGTGGCTTGGTAATAAACCGACAGTAGCAAGACCGGTTTGTCCAAGTAAAGCTGCATAACGTTTCCATACCGCATCCATCGTGTTCGATATCCTACAAAATTTTTCTAATTTAGAATTCGCGATTTAAGTTCGAAGTTATCAGATCATGACAAGTCGAGAGCAATATCTTCAAGATAAAACGTTGCATTTATTTAGTTATAGAAAGCAGTACCTTGCTGCAAAAATTCCTTAATGGAAATTACACCTTGGAGGTATTCTGAAACACTGGCTTGAAAGAATGTAGAAATTGCCTTGTAGTTATTGATACACCAAATCTGTATGTTTTAGTTTTGAAGAAATCATTCTTTTACATACTAATTTTGTCAGAACTGTTAAACCAACCGATTCGGACGTCCTTCTCTAAGAGTCCAATTTCGGACCTTCGCGTTATTTTTTAGATGACTCAATAATAGTTTAGCTTTGGTTAACTGATTTTCATCACTCAATTGATCCCATTTGAAATAGGACATTGTTGCTTCCACTACCAAACGTATCTGTAACACCATCTTTGTAAGTATATTCAGCATTGGAATATAATTACTCTATGAATGAAGTGATTAATTATTTGTGTCACCTGAAATAATTAAATTAAGTGAGAATAAATTAACTAGGCTGACACTGCAGCTGCAAAAGGAAACAAACTAGGATAAAATGATAAAAGATGAGGCATTAAGCTAAATATAAACTATTTAGCGGTCCGAAAAGCCATTCCATTGCAGCATGCATTACAAAACTCTAGTCTTGTCCTCAGAACATTTTTTTTTTCAAAACTGGAAAGAAGTATGGGATAATTTTAATTAAAACCGAAGGAACACGTAAAATACCTAAAAATAAAGACGTTAGGATATAGTATACAACATGAAGGAATATGAAGACCCTTTCAAGTGACTCAAGTGATTCTTACATATTTTCTTTTCTTGCTAATTTTAGTTGTGAGTTAATTTCAGCTTCTATTTGTAATTTTACTACTAGAGCTGTCCAGCTTACGTTAAAATTATTAAACCTTTGGTAATTGCCGAGATAAGAGATGCTCTGCAGTTTCACCATGAAATGTTCTTAAGGAGATGTGCACATTTCGAAGTTCCTGATCGGTAACTGATTCTCGTAATATTTGCCATGCAAAAACCTATAATTCTAAATAAACACCATTTGTTAACGAAAGTAATTAAAATGATTAAAATCCTCAGTATTCGCAACAATCAGTAGTTTCATCACTCGAAATAATTCTGTCCTCTTCTCTCTTATTTTTCCATCTCTTTCCCATGAAATTGGCTCATTTCTGCTGTCTAAAACATTGATTTCTATTTTAATCATATTAAACAATAACTGGTACTAGACCAACTGGACATTTAATCGACTGGACATGGCATAGCCACTGTCATGGACTAATCGTGTCAGTGCAGGACAGGTATTCAAGGAAGCACAGGACAGCTGTATTGAAGAAAGCTAAGCGTCAAAAACCATGGTTAATTTTGTAATATGGCCGATTTAGTGGCAAATATTTCTGTTCATTCGAGGAAAAAGATGATGGACCGCGAAAGGACCTGGCTAACTGAAAGGTATCTGCAAGAAATTTGTTGTCTCATTTTTCATTTATGTGATTTAACGTTTGGAGAATTAAAAGTGTTCCTGTAGTATTATCTGAGTAGCTTTTTCCCCGCACTTTCTTCATTTATTCATCTATTGAACAAATTATTATCCTTTACAAAAAAGTAGATCTCTCTTTAAAAGAAATTTGAAAAGAAACAGCAATATGATACAGAATATCGATGCATGCAAATGAACGAAATTTTCTGATAAAATCAAACAAACTATGGGGGAAACAAAAGTTTTTATTACTTAGTCCTTCATCCTCGAAAAACATTTGGTAACGACAGCATAGATTATCTGCAATAATATCCGAAACCATCAAGGGGATTTTTAATCGATTGAAAAAGAATGCCAAAAACAGAAGTTGAATTAAGAATAGAGGAGCGCACGAATGGAAGACCTCGTAAGGCAAAACAAAAAGGAGAGTCGGACAAATGGAAAGAAGAAAGGAATTTTTGTCAAAGAAATAATTGAAATCGAATTCTTCCATGCAATCCAGTTCAGTTTTCGACATTCAAAATGTTACATTAATATTCTATCGGTAATACCCACAACAAATAATTGCTCTTCCTTTACTATTTCACAGTGAAAATAGATGTAGTGATAATTGTATAAGTAATAATATCCATATTAATATCATTAGTAGAAGTGTAACATAAATAGATGAGTCGGGGAGAAAAACCCTCACTCACCTTTGGTTGAGTACTTTGAAAACTTCGTGCTGCCTTTTCGGCAGCTCGCCGTACCGCTCCTTCCGGAAAATTGCTTTCTGCATGAATTATTTTCACTTCACGATCCTGATTTGTTGTTGCAACATCCTGGATTTTAAATTATGAAATATTTTAATAGATGGAAATCAATCTCACAAAGATTGAATCCTTCGAAATTTTGTCCTTCACTACTTCTAATAGCAAGATAAAACTTGAAACTACTGCTTTTACCTTCACTCTTATCACAGAATCTCAAATCGTCTCCCCATCCCATTTTTACTACAAAATTTTGAAAGCAAAAATGCAACGTAATATAGTGTGCTGAAAATAAAATCCAAAACAAAAATTTTGAGGCCACATTCAATTTTATTTTGAAATATAATATTTAGAGAAATTACCACTGCCACGAGAAGTCATAATATGTTCACTAGTAAACTTTTTATCTAATAAGCCTATGTTGCTTTCTAATTTGGCACAATCTAAAAATTATGGGAAAGAATTTCTTCATACATGATAATGGATTGGATTTTTTCGGTTTTTGAAACAATATTTTGTCGTTTTCATCAACAAGCATAAATACGAACTGATATAAACTTGCATAAGATGGTTCAAATTACCTCATCCAGTTCATCGTCATAATCATCAACTTCTTCATCACCTTCGCTGTCGTTGGTTGCTGGGATACCAGCTGATGCCGTTGCTGATGTATCTCTGGTAGAAATGGATGATGTTTCGGGTAATATGCCATCTTGTTGTCGTTGGACCGATTTCTCATTGCTGTCTAGTTGCAACGAAGAAGCGGTATTGCCGAAAGCTATTTCACCAATTGCATCTTCCACGGCAAATGCCGATGACCGCTCAGCTCGCCGCTGTTCTTTTAACCTAGCGAAGACGATGCTTCTGCGATCATTCATCGTTTCACGATGAGATTGTGGATGCATGAGCTGCAGTGTCGTCAACTGTTCTCTCGATGACGGCTTCTCGGGTAGGCGATTTGTGAGCAATTCCAGAACAAATGATAGTTTCAAGTCAATGTCATTCAATCGCAAATTAATTCCATTCAAAATTGCTTTGGAGTCGTTATCCATGGAGCGGAGAAAAAGATTCGGTAATTTTAGCAGTCTGTTGCTAAATGAATATATTCTTTAAATTTCGCTGTAACTTTTGATCAAATGCGACTGGTCGCTTCAACAAATTTGAAGTTATAGATATTTTTTCAAAAGCATAGAGCGCTCTCCTAATAGTTGAGTGAAATTGCGGGGAATTTTATGACTTCGTTAAGGTAGGATCACTTGGAACAACTCTTCTTCTAAAGTCTGAACACCGCTTTGTTACTATATAGCAATAACGTTAGATAACTCTACTGACAATAGCGACACTAGAAGGATGTGATAGCAGCAGTTTGCGACGAGGGAAAGCAGTTGAAAAGGAATGGAAATTTTGAGGTTGAGGTAGATAGATTCTCACATACAAAATTCATCGGTCTCTGTATGTCTGAGTGCTTAGAAAACTAGTCATACCAGCTGTTATACTACTATTTCTACCACATACTACACCATCATGTCACTTTACCGCACTACTACTGTTTTATCTCGCTTCACTGCACTGCACTACCGTTGCAGTTTTACTGGATTGATCCCAGAAAATTCGAAAACTTTCCTCTTTATTGACACCAATTCCCTCCAACCATCCCTTTGCCTAATACAACTACTCGCCTCTTCAGGCTTAGAACTTTCGAAATTACTGCCAGTCATCGCTTTAACTCGATTTCATTTCGTTTTCTGAATTACAGAAAACCGGTTTCTAGTTTAATCATACATTTCCAGAACCATCTCTCTTTTCACCGGCCCAATACATCCCCAAAAATAAACTAGAATTAATAATGCTATGTCGTCGATACCTTCTCCATCTATGCGGGGTTTTTCCTCCTTCCCTCTTTCATAGTGATTTATTGGTGCAGTTTACTTCAATACCACTTTAAAAATGCACTTCAAAAGCTAAAATCGATCAGTCAATCGAAAATTTTATCATAACTGTATGACTTAATAACACCCGACCATACTATTGAGATAAAAGCGGATATTAGAAAAAATCAAATTACCAGATACTCCCCGACCCTATGCATTTAGGCAGTGCTTTTTATCATAGATAAATGCTACCAACTCCCAATTATAAAGATAAAATAAACTAGAAAAGATGGTGTTATCAAGTGAAGGATCACGATCAATATTTGCAATCCGCAACTTGCATACAATACCGTCACAAAACCTGACTTTGATCGAGAAGGGAAGGAGGTTACGTTCAATTTTACAGAAGTCAACTTTGCACCGAATATATTTGCACTTCATTAAGCTATAAACTGTAATAGTGCTAGCGAAATATCAATATCATGATTTTATGGGCAGAAATTCACAGCTAGCTAACAGATTCTAACCATATCACCCAACCTAAAAAAGTTTGCCTCAATCGATGCGAGACACCTTCATGCTAAATAAAAATTATGCCATTAAAAAGGCAGCGGCTGACGTTGGAATCCTTCAAAAACAAATTTGGGAGTTTGTCTATCTGTTTGTTTGTGCATGATTACATATCTTTGTATACATTTATATTTCAAATGCTTACATTTGCTGACAAACAGGTCTACAGTTTCGAGTAGTTGTTGTGTATGTATCCCTGCCAGTGTTATTCACCGTAGAACATGTGAAGTACAGGGAGGAGACGAGGCAAAAGGAAGGCAAATTTCAACTGGATTTCCATTCCTACATATGAGTCAAACTTATAGATAGAAGTCAAAAATCAGAATGATTTCCGATTCATCCCGTACAGTTTATGCTTACCTCAAAAAATACTAAGTCCCGCTCCTCTCTTTCCTCTTAGCTTCCTCAAAATACTTTTTGGCTCTCAGTGCACTGATGACTCTATCACTGTCAATACTAACCACCACAGTTTTAAATAAAACATTTGATCTCTAACACTTCTGCCATATGTATCATTATAATTGATAGTATGAAAACATCGAAGAAAGTACCCAGAAAGAAATTTTAGAATTGCTTTTCCATTTAAATATATCTTTGTTTATCATTTTTGTTTATTTTTGTCCGAATGAATGACAAATAGGTTCAAGTTTTAGAAAGCTAAAGTGAATCCATTTTATGTAATCAGCAAATAAGACCGGCAGACCATCCGCGAGTAAACGATGAAACGTAAAAAGTATTTTAATCGCTTGAACAGTCTTTAATACAATTAGATTTATTGAGCTAAAAACAATGTCTGATCGATCCGAATGACAAGAGCGATCGCACTGATCTTCGAATAATCTAAAGAAATTTATGATGAATGATGGAAAGAAAAAAGCTGGAAAAGAAAGGTATAGTCACCTATACTTTTCAAATGGAAAGTATTTAGACAAGCTGTATTTCTTACGATATTTGGAAAACAGCAATGACAGAGCGACTAAGAGGTTTATTAACTGGCTATATCTTGAAGTGGTCTTGGACACCGAAAAAAGGGATTCGATAATTCACTTTTTAATCACTCCTGAAGGTAACAGCAGTACTACCTGTCGTCTGTAATAGAGCAATTGCTCATCCGTGCACTCAGTATTCGAAGTCATTCCAATTTTTAGAAAGAACAAAGAACAAAGCAAGAAAAAGAATAATTTAAACCTGATGCTCTCTCGGTGTTGTCATTGTAGTTGCTTGTCCCGAAAAAAAAACTATTTTTATGTTTGTTTTGAAACCGGTTTTTTAGGGCCTAAAAACGAACCAATACATACATTTTCACTCCCTCCGCTCGTGGGACAGCAAATAGAAAGAGGAAAGGAAGCCAGCCATGATTACTACCTCTTAATTTCCGTAGATCATCAAAGTTGTTGTTGAAATTCCTCATCAGCAACCTTTTATCCGGAAGTAACTGCTATATATCAGTTGAGTAAAACGATGCTTTCGATCAAAAATGAATGGTTCATCTATCAGAAAAATTAGCAATGTATGCGAATGTCAGTCATCGTCCTTTAAGAGGACACTCTTACGATTAATTGCCGGAAGATGCCCATTATGCTTATCAACTTTTCATCCAGCCAACCACACCTCAACCGCGAAAGTGTCACCTCTGCTCATTCTGCTGAAAGTCATGCAGCTGTTTGACATCAGACATCAAATTTATCGGAATTCCAGAATTACTGCAGTAAAAAATCAAAGTGAACTGATCGTTTTGCACAAAGCGGACGTCAAAAGTGGATTGGTTCGCCAAGTATCAACCAATGATTCCGCTTTCGTATTTGTTTCTTTTTTTCTGGACGATTAATCGGATAATAAGATTTGGTGAGTACTGTGTGATCTGTGGATTAGAAGTTGAAGGGAAGGGATTGAGATAGTTGAGTTTGGACCATTCTTGAATATTTAGGTGTTGAGACTGAAGTAGTGGACGCAAAAAGTTGGTGAATAATAAGGCTGTGGTCAGCAAGGAAAAAAGGATAATTAAGTAATTACGGTCCATAACTTGATGATGGTGTTTAAGAAGTTATCGCTGAAAAAGAAAATAGGTGTGCCTTTGCTTCGATATGTTGCCTTAGGTTTAGATTTCTTATCTACAAGGTGAAGAGCTCTCACTGTTCAACTTTGCTCAAGTCTCTTCCGAAAATGTCGTATTCTCGTCATTAAAAATTTCTTCATCTCCTCCAAATATTTCCGTTTTGGAGTATAGAAGACTGGCCTCTCCCTAATGTCAGTAATTCAATCAGCGGTTGAATTGAATAAAATGGAGGATTAATATTATTAAAATATGTCTATTATACTAAATGACCGATTATCCCTGACGATTTGCCTACAAGTGATGGGTGTTTGCACGGCTAATTTAACTTTTCATCTTAATTTTAAAATTTTGCATTTGAAGTATTGAGACAAATGGGGAAGTACTAAACTTATGTCTGCCAAGAAACGAAATCGCTCAAAAGCAGAGGATGAAGGGTTCGAGCCTGGAAGTTGGGAGTGCACTGTATGTACATTCCGAAATCGACATGAGGCGTTCAAATGCGAAATGTGCGATACAAGGTTAATGATCTATTTGAGCTGAATTATAAGTTATGGACTTTTCAGTGAAGTGCATTCGGAATATTTCCCTTCTGCTTTTATCTTTTCTATTTCCAATAAGCGATATGTTGGAAGATTCGTTGTTTAACATTGTAAGAAACGCAGTTAAACTCGTCTCTGTTCTCTATCTCATTTAACTTCAAAATATTGAGCTTTGCTACATTACTGTTCAAATTCATTGATTTCAAACCTACAATATTTTCCGAAGGTAAAGAAAATTTCACCTTTTCAGGAAAGGGACATCGACAAGAAAGCCACGTTTGAATCAAAATGTTGTGCAGCATCATACAGTTGTGCAGAATTTTGTTGTTCAACAAAGTCTTGCCGAGAAACCGAAGTTCATTTACTGCTTTATCTAGTTTGGATACATTTCAACTTCTAGAGAAGACGTAAATTTTCCGCTGAGAGTCTCAGATTTGACCTCTCAGATGGGAAGGACATTCTTGGTTGGAACTGGACTTGGGTAACTTTAAAGAAACAATTACTTGTTAATTTTGTAGCCTGTCTTTTGCTGCTTCAGTCCTCAAATTGTAGAAGAAGGGTTGGACGGCCAACGGCAGACTCACCAAGCACTTCCCGGCATTCTCCAGAAAGCACTTCATCCGGTTCTGGTGTTACAAAGTCTACAGTCATCTCTAGAGCAAATAGCAAACGGGTATGTTTTAATGTTAGATATTTAGATTTATTAATATATGTTTATTAAGGATTTTTCGGTGATTTTGGCCTAGAAAAATGGTTTTCAATGGGCATAAGGCCGTGGACTTTGAAACCATTTGAAGGTTGTTGAGAGATATGTTCAGTTCGACTCTAAAATTGATGTCATGTTCAGGCATGTTTTCTATGTCCTCTGTCACCTGTAAAAAGCATTTTTTTTTTCAGGTAATATCATTGCGTGATTCACTAATTATCAGATCCTCAGCAAAAAAACACATCGTTACCGTCAAGGGTATACCTGCTTGCATTATAGAGTATAAAAAACGTGAAGATGACAAGAAGTTATTAGAAAAACGTGCTTCGCCGAAGCAAGCATGTCTGAGGAAAGATTAGTTGCATAACTGGCGAAGTAATAGAAAACTGTTTATTCGCATGTGAAGTTTCGATTCCGAATTATTCCGTACCAACGTTCGAAGTGGTGAAAATGAATGTATGGGAAGTTGGTGTTAATGAGAATTCTCGCTTCTGGCCTTTCTAACAGATTTCTGGATTCTCCATGAAAATTCGATCTAACTCTTATTTCTTGTACAAAAATTAGTTTATTATTTGTGGAGTTATCTCCAATATTTTATATTAACATTGTATTTCATTAACAAAATTATTAAAGTTATTCTTGAGGTTTATCTAATTTTCATTTCTTTTTTTAGCAAATATACTGTTTCTACCTCTCCAGTCCAGTAAATGTGAACAATAAATTAATTTTCATTTGTTGATGGGAATCTATTCATGAAAAACCACTTTTTATGAAATCTGATTCGATTTAATCGAGTTCGCAGCTGTTCTTTTTTTGGAATTTTTACTTATTGAAAGATACTCCGACATTAATACGAAGTTATCTGGCAATATTTTGAAGCCAATTTCAACCAATCTTTATTGGATTTGTTATTTATTATTCCATTATTGTTGCCGTTTAAATAGATCTTCATTTATGTATGTGAAAAATCTTAAGAGGTGGTATTCTATTGTAATAACCAGTTTATGATCGGCTCCTAACTGACTTCCGTGGCCAGCTGGCAGTCGGTTAACTATGGGCAGTCGAAAATGTCTCGAGATTTGTTTGCTTGATTTTCCTGCTCATTCGTTTATATCTAGATTTGTCAATATTATTTGGACATAAAATTTCAAGATTCTAACAGTTTCGTGATTTGTGATAGGTTTGGATTTGGAGGAGACTAATTTGTTTCATGTTGACAATATGTGATTTTCCTGGAATACTTAAACTGGATGCTAGTAAGAGGTTCCACAGAGATTTGGGGTAGTTTTTAAGGATTTGGTGTGTGGTAACTTTAAAACAGCAGATTGATTAATGTATGTTATTATATTATTTTTACGGGTTTTCGAACTTTATTTTTTCCTTGTGTTTAGTGAGTTATATGGTGTTTTTTCACAAAGCAATTTAAAAAATATCTTTATTATGTCGGAAACAAGAGTTAGAAAAAGTCGTTAAGTTTGGATTACTGTTAGCTATTTTTGATCTGATATATACTTAATAATGAGTGATTCCATTAGTTAATTACCCTGTTTTTCACATGTTCTTACAGCTTTATAAATGCGTCCGCAATGATTAGTTTTGTGTCGATGACGGAAGAAATAAAATACAGCGGAGTGAAATAATCAGCGCAAACTTGACATTTTTAATTCTACGCACTGTATGCAATTATCCAAACTGAAATTGTTGCTTTAATACAGTTGCGAGTTACACAAGTGAACACTTTGTGTACGTTTATATATTGCGTATAACACAGAAAGATATTTTCAAAGTTTTGACAGATCTTTAGTTGTTATATTCAGTACTTAGCTTGCTCACCATTAAATTAAAATTACTATATTTGCAATCACTGCGTTATTGTTTACATTTGTAAGCAGATGGGAAAGAATAGGAATTCTAGTTACACTTTGTTATTATGGTTGTTGTAGTGACTTTTAAGCGTGTTGAAGTCGTTCGTTTAGAATTTTTGTTGAAGTTAAGGTCTTTCTTGTTTGTATTTACTCTCATTGCTCGTCTAGAACTCATTTCAATTCATTTTTGTTGCATATGATGCTACTTCCTGAAATGTTGCTGGATTAGTTCTAACGACCACAGCAAGCCTCATTTCAACTTGATAATGTTTGGAGAGGGCTTGTCTGGACTCTGACGGAAATAATTCTCGAAGCAATTACGGTGAACTGCACGAAATGATGTGCAGATCTGGAAATAAAATCATTCGACGGAATCTGCTCTCATATGAAATAAAGCAGTTGAAACAACCTCATCCTACCGAGCTGGGAAATCTTTTTCAAGCCCTATAAGGGTGCATCACTGACCATAAATTAGGCGTATGCTGTTCGTGTATACTCTTTTTTGATAAACCTTCTTAGATTCAGGTGACTATTTTAGCATTCGTTTCTCAGTCGATGAGCTTCAGTAAAATGCTCAGAAGAACAGAATTAAAGGTTGAAGATATCGAACAAATTGATGGACTGAAACTTATTCGACCAAAACTCTTCCCCGATGCTCGCGGTTATTTCGTGGAGTCATATAACGAATATGAATTGGGTGCCTTAGGGTTCTTCGAGAAATTCAAGCAGGTAGACTCATTGCTCATCAACTCTCGAGTTATTTAGTTTTGTCTTGAACAATTTCAAAATACTGGTAGTGACTGATGCATGGTACAATGCTTTCAGCCAGATTTTCAAGTCTTACCGGTTAGCTATCACTTCTTTAATCTCTTGCATTTAAGGATAATCATTCCTATTCAAAATCTGGCGTTTTACGTGGTTTACATGCACAACCGGGAATGGGTAAACTAGTATCGGTTATAAGTGGTAAAATATACGATGTTGCTGTCGATATAAGACCAACATCGGAAACTTTTGGAAAATGGTACGGTGTTGTTTTAGATGAAAGAGCGCGAACAGGTTTCTGGATACCAGATGGGTTTTTACATGGATTTTATGTAAGCCTTTTCTTGTTTAGATTCTGTGTTTTGAATTCTGTGGACTATATATTCAGATAGTCAGTACCAGTGTACTAATAATAATTCTTGTGGTTTTTAGATTATGCTTTAGGATCTCTCCATATATTACCAGTAATGTTTGCACTGGCTATTTGAGAGGTAGAACTAATCACAACTAATCTGATATCTACTTTATATTATACTTACGTCTTTACTGTACCATCAAGACTTGAATCTCAGGTTTTATCGGAAAAAGGAGCTCATGTAACATACAAATGCACAGCGATATACAATGCACAAGCGGAATTTGGTGTAAATCCTTTCGACCCAGAACTGGCCATCGATTGGCGAATTAATGATCCGAGCAAATTGATTATTAGTGACCGAGATCGATCTCACCAAAATTTGAAGTGTTTATCATTGAAAAAAGAATGAATGTTTGTGGTTTTTCTTTTCCTTGTATTTCACTAAGTTATATAGTGAGAAGGTATTTTTTAAGGTCTACGGCAGTTTAGAGAGTCGAAATAAACTTCCTTGTTCTTTACTGATTTACCTTATTAATCACTATATCCACTTACATTACTTTTCAAGTGCCACCATTATGTTTAACAGTTGTTGATTTTTTTTTCTGATTTCCAAACAAAAGAATCTGGAAAGCTGTAGAGTTAGTGTTTCATCATGCAGACTTCTTTTTTGTGACTCACTACAATAAGTGTAATATGCAACAAAATTTCAACAATTAAACAAAATACACTTTGTACAACAGTTAATCAACAGTGATTAATATTAATTTTTAAGACCTCAGATCGCTTCTGCAACTTATGCCATTTGTTACTGGTAGAATAATCGATTAGATTTCACATTATCAGATGTCACATATGTGTATTTTATAATCCTCATAAATTAACGTCATGGACAGAAATTTAAAGTCAAATATGCGCTATTAACTTATCTTGAGTTTCATCAACTTGAAGAACCGCTTGTTCCTCCTGCAAATAATAGTGTTTACTTTATTTATGTTCATGTACCAATGGCCATTTACCATTTACTATAAAGGCATCACGGCAAGTTTTAACTGACGTTAGTCTTAACTAATGTGCCATGATATCTTTATACGTCCAAGTCTTTCTCATCTTATCATTTATTTTACTATGGACTTCCAGATGAATAATTTGTACAAATTTTAAGCTCTACCTTTTTTGCTTTGAAATAACTCAAAAATTACCCAAAAATCTACATGTTAGGCTACGAGGGATGTCGAGAACTTCGAACTGTACTGGAATTTAAAATTAACCGCTTCGGCCGTCGGTTTTTCTTTCTTGTCCTGAGTGGATGTAGAAAGCACGCTATCTTCTAATGCAGCAGCTGCTCGTCGAGCTACCGATGTGTTTAATTTGAGTAATCGATACCGTTGTTCGCGAATGTCCCGCCTTGATGATTGCGAATCAAATAATGAGTAGTTCGATGAGTCACCTCAAAAGAAATGGACGCTGTTGGTCGTCTAATTTGTTTGCAACGATCATAGCGCATCAGCAGATTTGGTATCACCACGAATGTGATAGTGTATATCTTCGAGTAGTTTAAATCAGATTCGGTCTGTTCCTAAACTTCTTGTGTTATTGGAAGAACGCTGTGACAGAAATAAAAATTGTTACATTTAACATACTTTTTTGCGGCGCTTTTTCCATTTGACGGTTGATCTCCTCACCCTCCAGTATCTGACCATGTTTTTCTTCTGCATTTTCAATATCATTGAAAATGTTAAATGTCTTATGCCATTTTATCATTTCATTTATGAATTAAGCTAACATTCTAGTCATATTATCTTTGCTGTTAACGCTAGCTATAAGTTCAAAACTTAGCTTAGATTCTCATTTGGTAATTTTTTGGCTTAAAATGATATTCGGCTCATTACACTTCTTGTTAAAGAATACGGACTAATCTTTTCGAATGATTCTATAGCAAGCGTATTCTCTAATGAATATTCATGTGATGAATCGGTGGTATCCAAATCACCAATGATTTGGTAATTTCTTCCCCTTAAATGACATTCTGTAAGGATATAGCATCAGCATAAAGTTGCTTTTCCCAAAAATTTGATGACTCAGTATAGCGAAATTTTTAAAAGGAATCCAAAAAGAAGAGATGCTGTATAGAGCTATGCGACTGTGAAATTGGGTTGATAATCTCTCTTCAAGTATTGTTTTTCTTGAGTGAAATATGCTGTTACCCTTGGTCATTGCACTTCTGCGTTTTCAAACTTCTATCAGCAATATGTTCAGTGTCTTGTTTCATCTCCATCCACAATGGTATTCCATTCTTGTACATCACTTCTGCAGATTTCATCTTTCCCGCAACTAACGCATTGGTTTGGTTCACCTCTACCTGAAATTGGATATTATTCCTTGTTCCATATTTTGTTTTAAAGTTCCCCGGTTTTATATTATAATCGATAAAAGGCAAGATTGATCGATCGAAAGGTAAAAAATTCTCAAATAAATGCACCTTGTTTTGTTCCACTGCCGGTTTCTTTTCCATTGAATGTGTTACATCACTAGCAGTTTGCTGGAAGTTGTTATGGTTATTCTGATTTCAATATCTAACATTTGTGAAAGTTTTTTTCCCAATGAATAATGGACAATTCTAAAATTGTATGAGTGCTGGTCTCTCGGTAGAATAAAGCTCGTATAATGGTTCTTTGCCTACATTTTACTATAATATTGGTAATAAGTTAGATGATTCCAAAAGATCGTGATGATATCTTGAGAACCTCTGGTTTCCGGCTAATCAGAAATTTTGAATTTGCTTACTTTTATCTCTGAGTCGCTATTTTCCACTGCGGGTAAATGTGATACAGAAAGCATAGTTTCCTTCCTTTTTTCCACCTTTTTGAATTGACATAGAATGAGGACAGGTACTGCTGGCAAAGCTATCATTAGAGTGCCAATTAGCAATGCAGTCGGGAAACTGCGCACATCTGCACTATCACTCATTACAGTTCTGGCAAAAATGTAAAGAAATGATCAGAATGAACCGCCCTTATGTTTCATATATGCTCTATGGTACCACATATGCAAATTAGACATTAAATATGCAGACAAAAGACTCTGTTAATTTCATTTGAACTTGTGACGATAGATGAAACAAAAGCCTGTCGACTTCCTCCCCTCTCTTTAACTTTGCTGCTGCCAAAGGTTACAATTACTATTTTACTTGATTGTGCTCAGACATATCGCATCTTGTCTTAACTGCCAACTTTATTTAGATCTAACTGGTTATACTTCACATTCCGGGGACCATAGACTGGAAAAAGAAATCATTGCAGATGGCTTGTTATCATGGAATTAAATTTTAACAAATTTTATGCCGTTAAAATATAGGAAAACATTAGAAGCTATACAAATATCTGTTATCCGTAACGATCGCGGCTGCAGTTCCCGTTATATTTCGAATTGTTCTTTCTAGTATTTCAAAACTTCCACAATGATCTTTGATCCATTTCTGATTGCTGCCTGAGCCCAGAATACTTCTCACAGCATCATCAACCCAATTTACCTATGAGTAAATGATTTTTAGATTATAGTAATGCCAGTAGAACAATGAGCTAATTAAGAACGATAGTGGTAGCTAACTGACAAATGATAGCATTAACATTAACAATAATCAATAATAATAAAACTAAAGACTATAGGAATGATATTTACTTCTAAAAAGGAACAATTTTAAACATTTCGAAAGCTTAATTTTTACTTTCGTTTTTTCTGAAATAAACACTAATAGATGAAAAAAAAAAGCTTTTGAGGGGAACAATTTTGGTATTACCACCCTTCAAAAAACATTGAAATGTATGAGTAAGCTAGCGAACTCTTTTTAGCAGTGCGTTGCGCCTCAAACAAATTGTCATCTGATGTGATCGAGCAATTTGGGCGAGCAACAATGCGCTTGCAAAACACATCCTTTCTCGTATTGCTAATAGTTTTAGATTAGCTGGAAGTAAATATTAATTATACAGACAGTATGATGACATGCCGCTGATTAAGCGGAAATCAAAGCACTTCTTTGTAATCGTTAAAATGTGTCTTCGAAAACGAACGGCATCTAAGCGCAAGCTCGATAGCAAAAACATCAACTCGCTTCGTGAATTCTCTGGAACGATACCGACGTTCAAGACCCTTCTGGAGAAAAAATTGCAATGTTGTTGAATAGTTGCGGCAAATCTGAATAATTCAATAACCTGATATATAAGTAGAGTAAACAAAAAAGACGAAATTCCCACTGAAGGACGGGTGAATTGATTGAGATATCCACTGAAACCTTTCTGAGCCTCCTCACTATCAAACGAGAAATTTAAAAAAGTTATAAATAACTTTTTCGACGACATATTATATTTTCTGTGGAAATACTTATGTCATTAATGATGAAAAAGGCTTCTGCAAAGACAGTTCTTGCAATAATATATTTATAGAGATAAGATTTTTTTTATATAACCTCTTGCGTCAATTCACCGGTAAGCTGCCCAGTGGATTTGTCAAATATAATAGCATAGACTGGTGCCTTAGGTTGGATCAGCAATTCATTTTGTCGTTTTCCTGAAGAACAGAGCAATAAGTGCGGGTTGTTTTTGAAATGATTTATTGCAATTATTGCAATAAATACTGCAATCCCATTTACGTGATTCTGAACAATCTTACTAAGAACAAAAAAAAAATTTACCTGCTTGAATCAAATGAATTCGCGTGTGATTGTTCCGTTCTGCAAAAGACAGCCACGCTTTTGAATCCACAGCTTTCGCTCCAAATGTTTTATCGTTCTAGAAAAACTCTGCAAGTGAACATTTAATATATCAATCAATATTAGTATATCACCTGCAAAATAATTAGTGATTTGAGATGTCTCAAGTCAGCCAGAAGTGTCACTATTGATTCATCGAGATGTTGTGGTGAGACAGTTAAATGTTCTAAGAACAGAAATAATCCGAGCTGCAGAAATGGCCTGTACACTTTCGTTAAATTTATGATGCACAGTGATGTGAGTTGTGAATCAAATTTGTACAGAATCTGCAAATATTTAAACTTTAAAGCACTTTGATATTTTTAAAAAACATTTTTATCGTACTTTGAATGGTTCAAAATCTTTCGAATTTTTTAAAATTTCAAGTAAATTTCTTTCACTATTCTGACTAGAGTAAAAAAGTAATATTAATTAGGTTATTCACATATAGGCAGAATTCCCTTTTCTTCCAATTTACCAATTTTCCATCTTTTTCAAGAATGATTGCATAATCTAACAATAATTTTCTGTACGTCATCAATGAAATCATTGCATTCGTATGGTTCCAGCTGAAGTTCCCGGAGTGATAATTCAGTTAGCCCATGCAAATGTGACAATAGCAACGATAACGTTTTCAACATCTCACCACCTGTTCCAAATACCTACAAGCTCTTAACTATCTATTAGGAAGTTTCCACCTTTGTTGGTAATCAAGAATAATTCTCATTATGAATAATATGAATAATTAGACACTTCACATTTTCATTCATAACAAAAAAGATAATTTTTTTCTGTCACTCTCTTGACAGCAGTTCTGGAAAGAGTAAAAATCATACTACCGACATTAACTCTATAAATCTGAAGAATGTAACTGAGATATTCACCCTCTCAGTTTGATCTTCACCCCTTATATGTACATGGAGTTGCCATTTGAATGAAAATGATCGTATTCCTTGGAGCGGCTTTTCAGACGAGTTCCTCTCGTAGTATTCCGAAAAATTGGTTAAAACCCGGATGAATTCGTATAAATTAAAAAGAATTGTTACCGGTTCAATTTCCAGTACTTTCCATTTCGCTGTCGCATTCACTATTAGAAATCTTTAAAGGAAGAAATAATGAAAAGTATCTGTCACGATAATCGATATCGGAAATGCCACTAGCGCTTTTAGTTTAACTATAGAATGAACCTTTATTATACTTGGTGGATAATAGTTTTAAGTAGTTCGAGGAGTTCTTTTCAACAACTTGGTTTAACAGTTATATTTTCAAATTACAGTTAACCTCAACTTCCAGTGATCAATCATATATTGCCATCCTGCATGTGATGTGTATTTACGTCGTGTGAACATTTTATCCTTATACTGAAATCGCCGCCAAGCGTAATCTTGTTGACTTATACGATGCCAATTCAGACATACCTGGAATTCAAAAAACCAATAAAACCAAAAAACCAAATTTGAAAAAAAACCAAAAAACCAAATTTGAATGCATACTGTATCACCGAGGGAAACGTTCACTGTATCTAAAAAGAACATAATTTTCTTTCTTACAAATTTCCAATAATTGAAATGAAGCGAAATCAATAATCTTTTTTTTTCAATTTTAGAAATTCATTTAGATTTTGACAAGTTTTGCCGAACACTCATAACTCATACAAAGAATGCAATTCAATGTGAATCATTCCTTCAACTGCTAAATAAAATTAAATTTAAAAAGAAATTTTTATGAATGACTGACCTGAGAACAGCGTCCCAAATTTTTAATAGGTAATTGTGAGAAAATTTCTTTCAATAGCAAATCTGGCAGAAAGGCCCAGCCGTACGACTCTACGAAAGAATTGCACATGGCACCAGACAATTCTTGAGCATCCTGCAAATTATTAATAGATGGTCATAAAATGAATCCGTAAATTATTCGTAGGAGAGTGATGACATATATGAAGTTCGTTTTCAATTATTTCCAGATTTATGTATTATACAGGTCCAAACATATGTAAAGTTCTGGCTATTCAAGTCTAGGCTTGCAGAATTTAGACTTGAAAGTAATCAGGAAAAAGACTATTTGTTCATTGAAATGTGGATAATGAAGTTTTGAAACGATGAGCTGTCAGCTGTTCGTAGTTGTGCGCTGTAATGCATAACTGCCAATGAAAGCCCTTGGATACGGTGATATTATTGAATCGGCAAAGATTGTACTTATCCCCCTCCCCTCCTCCCCTCTCATCCCCACCAAACTATTTGGCATTAAAGATGACAAAAGCAATTTTTTTAAAAATTTCGTTTTCAAAAGTTGCTGTTCAGCCGGTCCTATGACAAAGTGTATTCAGAACAAGACCGAACATCAAGTTTAACTTTGTTACATCTGTTATGAAGTAATTGATTATTGCGACAACGCATGTCCTCTTTGGAGGATTAATCATCAGGTATAGAGTTCATTAGTGATATTTTGCATCCTTATGCATTTAACTTTATCACCTCACGAAAATGATTGAATGGTATAAAGGTGTCTCATAAAGCTTTGAATTCACTGGATAAAACCTTATTCATGCAATGATATGAGTACAGCAAACTACTGTCACTTGGTTCAGTGTATATAGAACATTTGAGAACCTGTAATAATCGGGTATTTTCGTAAGTTCAATATTTGTATGATTCATATGTGGTACTGGTTTTTAACAATTACGCGTTTAAATAGCTTTGGAAGTGTGCATATGTGACTGATCATTGGTAATTAATTACGGGTGAAGAATCACTATGCAAAAGTATTAGAGGCAATAGGACCCGTAACTATTTGTCATTCAGAAATGCTTGGTGAGGTTCTGAAATAAACAGAAATACGAATGCTAAATACATCATTCCAGCGTTAGCAATGATATATGGCTGATAACAGGACATTTATGTTGGATGACAGATAAAGTTGATAACTACGAAATAAATGGATTGACCTCAAAAATTTAAAAATATAAAAATGAACACAGAAAGCTGGATGTGCGAAGTATATCTTTGCCGAGTAATTTTTATTTTTTGGCTGGAAAAAGAACGGACTATTTTAAAAAAAACACCAATCTTTCCCGTCCATAAATAGTCCATTTATTTCTGAATATTTAAATGACATCATTTGTCGCTTTTGTATGCATAAGACAAGGAAAATAATCGAAACTATTTCATTATATCATTTAAAGTGACTAAATAAATGCATATACAATGAAAAGATAGAAGGAAGGACAGATACGAGACGGGGACATGTGAGGAAGGGATAGAAAGATGGAACTTGATTTTGAAAACTGAAAAGAAAATTTTCAAAACAGAATGAATCCTTCTCGAAATTTTCATGAATACTCTCGGTGAATTCTTATAAAAACAAGATTCGCACATATCTGCAAGAAAAATACTACTCCTGTTCCTTTCCGAAATGGCTAAATTTTCAGTTTTAGCTAAAGCAAATTCAGGAAAAGAGTTTAAAAAATCGCAACGAGAAATTTGAATAGGGTATAGAAATGAGAACGAAAATTAATCTGAAAAATTTCGAGAATTTACATCCCAAAATTAGTCATGCGAAGCAACTAATTCATTTACATCACATGAATAGAGTTTTAAAAACCGGAAATAATTTTCATTATAGCAATAAAATTTTGGCGGGAAATAAAAGCGAATGAAACAATATCAAGGAAAAGGAGCAATCCTTTTGGGAACAATCCTTTTGGGAATTTTTAATCAAATAACTGGATAAAAGTGGGATGTAAATTAAGTTGAATCAAAGGATCCTGAAGAGGACAAAGCGGGAAATGATGAATATCCAACATATCGGTCATAAGGTTGGACTGAAACGCCATAAATCCTTTATTTAGTTGGAAGCTTCGCCCTGAAGAATTTTTACATCCCACAGGAACGAAAAACATTCGACAATGAGACAGATCTAAAATAAGGTTGCATTAAATTTGACTTCAAGTTCTATAGAATAACGAATGCACTAATGAAAAATGGAACGAAAAGTGTAGTAAGCTTAGAACTGAAAAAGTTCGAAGATTGATCTAAAATTCCTTTGCTTCTGTCTGGAGCTAAACAGCTCAAATCATAATTAGGGTAAAACTATACTAAACGAAGTTGAATATGTTGAGCTAATACTTCAGTAACTACGCCTTGGTTACCAATTTTCTCTTGAACTGGGAAAACTGCCATAAAGAAAAAGTGCGGGAAGGATGATTCTAAAAGTCAGGCGGTAATTTCATTTGAAAGATTTCTCTTCCTGCATTTCTTCATTTTGGAGAAGAGCTGTAATTTTCGGTGAATGAGAAGGCTTACAGCATTCATAAATAACCGAATCACTATGAAAAGGCAATATTTTAGAAACTGGCAATCGTTAGTTTAATTTCCCAAATAACAAAAAAAGTTACGAACGGTAGTAACAATGAGGGAAGTTCGGCTAGTATTCACTTCGATGATAAACCAGATGATAAGGATTGATGCAACCAGAAAAAGAATCATGCATATTGCTGAATACACTCGTTCCTGAAAAATGGTATAAATATTTTCATTGTATTGAAAGGAATGATACTTCGCAATTGAATCAATGGACTACTTATGTATCGTTTGTTTTAATCCGAAAAGAATTCATTGTAATTTCGTCCGGATTCCCATCTCATTTTTGGCTTCTAATCCTTTTTCACACCACATACCGATGAAATAGTAAGAAAGTAAAGAAAAAAAAGTTCCGGAGTGAATGTAAACCATCTTCCAAGCAGTGATATTGAGAAAATTGACGATGAAAAGGACGAGGTTGATGATCAAGACGACAAAGTTCAGGCCGGAACAAAATCCAATTCGACCTTCACCGAAGCATGATCGACCGCCATACCTGCAGCACTTAATCTGCATTTTCGAATTTTGTGATAAAATGTACTGCAAATTAAACTATTCATTTTCCGGGATATTCCATACAACTGGAATTAGTCATTGTAAAGGTTCCGTGGTGTAGAATTCTCTTTTTTTAATTATTAAATTCACTGTTAAATTTTGTATTAGTCACCGTTAAATGGAATTTGAATAATTCGCATAAACTACCATGAAGTGCAAAGGAGAGAACAGACGATGAAACCGAGGACAATTTGCACAATTTTGATAATACCGCGATTGCTGCTCAGATAGCGAGTGTTCAGACTGATGTCGCCCATTTTTCTTGCAGTTGTTAATGTTAGCTAGTTTAGCGTGAAATCCGAGATCTAAAATTTGTCAACATTAAACTTTGTTTTTTGGTAATACTACGAATGTTTTCATGACTTTTTAAATTTGAAAATCATTTCCGAACATCTCATATTCTTTATATATTTTCCAGACATGACATCACACTACTAGAAGATAGCAAGTGAAAAAAGGACAAAATCGAAAAATTGAAAATCTTAGGAAATTGAAATTTGTAAATTAGCATGTGTTCGACATCTAACCAGGAACTAAATACCTTCACGTTAACAACACCAGTCCCAATAACAAGTCTTGATGATGTCATTGAAGCAACAATAAACAAAAAAAAGGAGATGCTAATACCTCATTGCGACATACCAGAAATATGGCAACAATATAAAAACATGCAGAGGAAAAAACAACCAATGACTGCGCAGTTGAAATTGGAAAGAGTGACAAAGTCAAGTGCTGATAACGAGTAAGAACCGGAAAGAGAAGAAATTCATATCTCCTATAAGTAACATAATCTCTTATCACTCACTCCTTTGGATGGTATTGCATTGATGACTGCTCCTAAACTCCGATGATTCGAAGAGGAAGACTGCTTGTAGAGAACAGAGTAACTTTCATAAGTGCATAACATTTCAGTGATAAACAGTTTTCAAGTTAGATATCATCGGTTGAATCTTCAGATTGGTAAGCCACGATTTACCAAGAGATTCATTGGTATTGTCAACCATCACCAATACAAGTTGATGAGTTCGTAGCTTATGTGCAGCTATTGTTTATACTGACCGATGTATAACATTTCCTTGGCTCCACTTTTTGTCAATTTAAGGAGAAATGTCCCCTTTATTTGAGTGGAATAATAAAAAGAAAATTCTTGAAGTGAACATTCTCAGTTGGTTATTTTGTTAGTTACGATTTTGAATGCATTCAAAGAGAAAAAGAAAAATTCTTTCAATTAAAGGCGTGCATTCATTATATTTTAACTTGTCATTTCATGCAAATGAAAACTTACTGAGTAACAGTTTCTTTGTCATTAAATTGTTACGTAGCAATATCGTTATCACTAATTAAATCAGTAAACAACAAGGTCACTATCAGTTGCCAAAACTTTTAGAGTTTTTGTGATTGGTTTATGAAGTTTTGAAAAGACACCTTTTTACCTGAGAAATTAATGCAACCTTATTTTTTCAAGACTAACAAAATTTCATTATACAGCAGTAAAACTTCATCTGGCCAAATGCACATTGTTAAAATCTATTTTAAAAATAAGCTTAACGAGAATTGAAAAGTTTCAAGAAGTTGCAAGATGACTTTTTATGATCAGAATAAAATCTTGATTCGGATGAAAGATGAAATAGTGAAGAAGAATTTCAACCAAATTGAAAAAATCAAGACGTTTTTAAAGGGTTTACAACATTTCAGCACGTGGAGAGCAAAATTGAGAGTTGTATGGAAGAGGTTTAAGCCTTTAACATTTAACAATGAATACAATCATTCGGAATGATACTCATTAAGCAGGAAAAACTAATAGAAATCGATTGACACTATCCCATCTGAAAAGGAGATAAACGTGTAATATTCTCAAAGTTGTTATTAGAAAATGGCAGGCAGAAGTCAGTTCTATGCCAAATATTCGACCAACATTCACATTCATCTTCATTTCATTTCATTTCTTTCTTTCAGTTACTTTCTAACCCTTACTCTTCCCAATTTTCCGGATTCCAGGATATATTTCAGCATAGAAGAGTGAAATCAGAATTTCTTTAAACTTTACCAGGACTTCTCACTTCCTCTCCGTACAATATACGAACTGCAAAGAATCCACGCTTAATTTCGGATATTAAATTAAAGAAAACTAAACATGTTGCTGATGTTTGTGCTTGATTCGACAATAATTTCTGAAAAAAGAAAGGAAGACAATGGAAGGTGTGATTGTAAACAAAGTTGTGGAGTGTTTGAAACAGGTAATGACAATAGCCAAACAACAATTCCAGGCAATTGTTAGTAATTAGAATAAATGAGGTGTAGATGTATCACTGAATATGAGGTCCACAGATGGCGTATCGATTACTTCCACTTCCTCATTTACGTTCTAAACAACTTTTCTTTCTTCATATCACTTATATTTTATGTTTTATGTTGACATTACTACTTGGAAGAGTAAAACAAGAAACAGCAAGTATCTCTTCATATTTCAGAAAATGTAGTCAGAAACTCAACTGTGGTCCATTGCTCAACTCTTCCATTCTTAATTACTTTCCTGAAACTTAATTATAGCACTTTTTCAGCATTTTTCACAGAGATTGTCCTATCCTATTCTAAGCAATGCCTTAGCAAATTGGACAGCAATAATGTCTTAAAGCATTGTTTGCTCAGGACAATTTAAAATTATCAACGGTTAGAATGATCTGATGTTGGAGGTAAATTCTACGAGCAATTTTTGCTCCCAACTATAAAAAGTTCAATCGCTGAAAGAATGACAGAATTATCAAACTGAAGACATAGCAAGAGGTTGACATGCTCTCGTCTGCACTATTATGCTCGTCATAATTACCAATACTCATTAATCACCCTTTGTGGTTTGCATGTTTGGGCTTTAGTTCCTTGGCGTACCACTTCAAATACTACCGACCAGTGTTACTCGGAAGAGTGGACAAAAAAAACAAATTAAGCAAGCAATGTCTTACATAATTAAATGCATGAAGTACTCTATTTTTGCAATCAGTGATTCTAAAAGAGTATCGGATAACGATTTTGGTGAAAATCACAATTACATCTATTCTTTTCAAAGAGACATCTTTTGCAAAACAAAAACTTTTCCTTTTCCAAACTTCTTTAAATGCTTGAAATTTCAAGATGAAAACGCTCCCTTTCGTAAAACAGAAATAAAACAAAAAACATTTGCAAATTATTATAACTCACTACTCAGTATAACAATTTCGAGCCTTACCTAAAAATAAAAAAAAGCAATAGTCCTGCTACATAGATGCAGCCTTAGCTTGAAAGGAATCCGACTTGCAATCTCAGAAATCAGAGAGCTAACCCTTAGAGACACTATCTAACCTTCTCTTGATCCCTTTGATCTCATAATATCAGGATCATATGTATGACCACCATTTGGCAAAAGTTAATTCAGAAATCTGCAGCACAACAAAGGTCTCGCTAGAGACAATACTTAGAAAAAATATGTAACCGATTTATAGCTTTCCGGGAAGTCTGGACGAATCGTTCCGGTTGACAAAGACTAACATAAACTTTTCACCGACGGATATGTGTGCAATTGATAGTTCTTCCAGGATTTTTCAGCTATTCTTCAGTTAAACTCTCCGGACTATTTACATGGAATGACTGTCAGTGGTGAATTGTTGCTGAAGAAAAAAGCAGAAAGCAGATGAATCATCAGCCAAAAATGACACTCCAGTTTTGATGTAAAAACATTTGTCTACTTTGAGGAAAAAAACTCTCATACATCTATACATCACAACACTTTCAAATGTGAAACGGCACTCGAAATCAGCCATTTCAGGTCGAATTTTAGCAGTTATGATATAAAGCATATGCTTAACTGCACTATATTCAAAAGACCAGTTGTGTAATTATTTAATTAGCTGGTTAAATAGTTGAGAATGGATCTTCGCTCGATCCATCCATAAGTAATCAGGCCTCATCTCTTGCACTATAATAAGAAAGATAAACGTATGGACTTTGCATTGGGCTCGAATGATCACTCAAGACTGAAAACGCCATAACCATCAAAAGCGATACCATTAGGTGTTTAACGGAAATCATTGCTTGGAAAGCTGGAAGAGAATAATAGCTAACAACAGAACTATATGAATGTATCGATCAATGCTGACAGGGTAGGTACATTTTGTTACATACAGCTAGCTGCTACCTATATATATCTCTGTTTTGATGGAATGATTCATCTTCCATTAGCGCACTGGAAGGAAATGCACGAGATCTGTAATTAGAAATGTGTAATTCTCTCCAAATCATTATTTGAATCGAATCGTTATCCTCATCGTCAGTACTGCTGTTGTCATCGGATTATGACGAAGAAGAAACAGACAAAAATAAATTGTTACATTGGAATATTGTAAAATTGAAACGAAATTTGAAATAAAATCTACGAAGAGTTAATAACTCATGCAATCAGAATCAGAAATTAGAAGTTTGTCATCGATCCATAGAGCAGTTTCCAATAGCGCCTCATCGGTGCATTTGGACACCAACAGCGATAACGCAGAAAATAGCCTCAAATACACGGGGGTAGCTCTATATTTCTATCTAATAGCAATAAAGGAAAGAACTGTTTTGATAAGAGAAGAAAAAGGAGGAGGAGGAGGAGGAGGAAGAGGAGGAAGAGGAGGAGAACGCCTCGTCATTGAAAATAAAAATGATTTCCCATAGCCCTTACCATTCGTAAACAGGCAAAAGGTTTGTGTAACTAGTAAGAAATAATATGAACACCATCATTGCAGGACATTAGCACCGGTCTTGGCTTTTTTTTCATGATTTAGGTTAACAGGCCACCATATAGTTTGATGGGAATGATGGGAGAAGAAAAAATGAGGTAAAAATAAGGTGTCAAATTTTCATGGCTTTGGACTGGATTTTTCGTCCTCTACGACGAGATTGAAGAAACAATAAGATAAATTTTTCTTCAGTCATTCCCATTGAAATTTGGTGGTTGTAGTAATGATAATAATAGTGATAAGAGTAATGTTAAAAGAGCAATTATAATGTGCTGTAAAAAGAAGCTTGAATTGCTTCTCTGTATTCATTCTCAACCCTAGATCTAAAGCTATTCAGATTGAGGATGATAGAGAAGGACTTTCGACCTCTTGCAGACCTTATGGGGTCTGCCAACAGCTGTTAAAACTTGGCAGACTTTCATAGGGGCACGATTGACTTTAGTAGGAGTGATCTCATTCGCTACATTACTGTATTTTACTGATAACTATTAGAATTTCTGGCATTGAAGAAGTATTCAGGAAACAGTTCTGTGATTTATTGTAATTAATGAATGTTTTGGTGAGATTGAGTAGGAATCAAGGGCACAAACTTTAGAGAGGCTGACCTTCATTTCCATCCTCCTTCAATCGATATGACAGCTGAGCATTCAGATGATTAGCATTTGCAAATGGAAAGTGAGATTCACTTTGAATTGGCAAATAGTTTACGTAATAGTGACAGTGCGGGTTGATAGATAATCACTTCTTTTATGACTCATTTCGATATAACCCTGTGAAATAGCGGGGTTTTGCTGACGCATGTAAACTATTCACTTTCCAATGTAAACAATTCCTTCGAAATTCGATTTATTTCCGTTCTCGAAGAGAGCTTAAAATACTTGCAGTAATCAAAAATGCTAATATTCATTTAACAGGAATTTGTTAAGTTTATTACTGGAAGATAGAGAGCCATTTATAATCCGGACGAGGTTAATCCTTTTACTTCTGTATACTGTTTGTGTATTCATATCACTCTAACTGCTCTTTCAACAAAAGTTTTCGTTTCTCTTTATTTGTTTAATATCAGTTCCTTCTTACCTCTTTTTAAAATAACAAATAAAACTGTTTTGATATTAAGGCGCATTTTATATTCCTATGGAATTTTCAAGAAATAATTTCAAAATACTGTGAAAATGTCTTAAAAAGACAGTCATCATTCATTCCAAGCATCGTGCAATTGTCGCGAATTCGGTATTAAATACCTGATGTAAGATGACGATCAGTAATTTTAATGCCTATTGTTTTCATAATCCGGCAGTTGTTGAGGAATCATGAAAGAGATGTCATTGCTTCTGCTGTTTTTTATATTGATTTTTCGAATGGATTTGTTGAGATATTGTCGTGCTCAGGATGTTCAAGATGATTCATGCAGTTGGAATGTATGTAAAATTTTATGTTTAAATTTTACAGATCACAGTGGTGGAAGTTAATTGAAGCATAATTGTTAGTTATCTCTTCCATGTAAGCGATCAGTGTTGCAAGAGGTTTCCAACAGAACCACATTATATTTAGCGAAATGATTGTGATTGACTTTCTAGATTTAGAGTAACTATCATTCAGGTTTCAGTATTACTATCATTTAGATTTCATCGATGAATCGGCCGACGACTGTTGAAAGACTGCTTGAATAGGACGAAATTTTAAAATAAACTCTAAAATGAGCTATAATTCTAGAAATGTAATGGTTGGAGTGGAGAAAAAGATGTGTTGAATATCCATCTAATCTGTCATACGCATGACGATCCAGGCTGGATTAAAACTATTGACCAGTACTATTATGGATGTGGGTTATTGATTGGTTGGATCAAATTCGAAATTATCTTCAACTTAAAAATTGAAAACAATTAGAAGTGAAAAGTCATTTGCAGCTCAGAAAGAAAAGACAGCGACTGGCGTGCAATATATTCTTAATACTGTAATGGACGAACTGGAAAAGGATGAAAACAGGCGTTTTGCGTGGTGTGAGACGTCATTTCTATGGCGTTGGCTCGTTGATTACAAGCAAAGGAAGCGACTGGAAAAACTTGTCCAGAAAGGTAAGCGTCTCATGTAAGTGCAAGTGAAAGACTAAAAGGTCAGATGGAACTTACAATAAATTATTAACTTTTGGGTCAAATCGAATTTATTGGTGGTGGTTGGGTGCAAAACGATGAAGCCGTAACTTATTACGTTGATATTATTGATCAAATGACACTCGGTCTGAGGACTTTAAAAAAGTATTTTGGCGAATGCGGAATTCCCCGTGTTGCATGGCAAATTGACCCTTTTGGTCATAGTCGAGAAATGGCTAATTTGCTGGCAATGGTTAGTTTTTTTTTAGTCGAAAATCGAATTTTTAAATAATTTTTACAGGTTTTGGCGACAACTGATCTTTTTGAGTATTAGTTTCTTGCGGCGAAATTTTTAAAAGTGTAGGACATTTTCTTGAAAATATCAGATTGTTTGAACCTATAAATACTCAAAAGGAAGACTGAGACACGGGAAAAAGAACACTGGAAAAAAATTCAAATCTAAAAAAGTGACGAAAGATGGGGAATGAAGGTAAAAGCAGAAGTATAGAAGAGAGAATATAAAATGGTCAATTAATAAATAAAATTAAAATAAAAAGCAAACTAATTCGTACCGATTTTTTGCAGATGGATTTCGAAGCTCTTTTCTTTTCTCGTCTTCATTTCTTAGAAAAAGAAGTTCGTGTGCGGAATTCTAGTCTTGAATTTGTTTGGGATAGTTCCGATGATCTCAGTAAGAATTATTTTTTAATATTTGTATAACGGATAAAAGTAATATCTCAAAGATGTGTAAATGATTGAAAAAAACACTTCAGAAACGAACATCATAACAGGTGCATTTTACTGGGACAGTTATGGCCCACCACCAGGATTCTGTTTTGATCGCGAATGCCTGGACGAACCGATTATGGATGAAGCTTATTTGGAAGAATACAATGCTGTCCAACGTGTGGATGAATTCATTGAAGATGTTAAAAGACAGGTTTATCATTGTTGCATATATTCCATAATAAAAAAATGGATTTTAGTTATTTCAGTTTTATTTGGACAATTATAATATCTATGTGCCAGATTTGTGTAAATGCGAAACTTTCTGAATCGTTTCTCTTTTAGGCTTTGCATCAACGAACCAATCATTTGATGCTTTTAATGGGAGGCGATTTTCAATATACGGCGGCGAATCAGTGGTATACCAATCTCGATAAACTCATTTCAGTTGTTCGAAAAAATAAAGTATATCTTGCAAAATTATTTGGATTTGTTTGAACAGCTCGGGTTAAATCATGAGAAAATTTTCGGTTACAATATCTTTTTAGACTTTGAGCGCAAAAATTAATATCTTTTATTCAACACCTTCGTGTTATCTGATGGCACTAAAAGAAACGCATCCAAGATTACCGAGGAAATTGGATGATTTTTTTCCCTATGCATCCGGCGATCATAGCTACTGGACTGGTTTCTTTACCAGTAGGCCCTCATTTAAAGGCTTTATTCGGCAGAGTAGTGCATTGTTACAGGTACATATTTGGTTGTTCAAATTCCAAGTTAACAGGTTTGAATAAATTTAGAGCGCAAATGATGTAGATAGATCTCCTTCGAGTGAAAAAAAAAGGAAAATTTCCGCAATTTCCAAATGTTTTATTTTCTGTTCAAGGGGAAGTGGAAAAGTAATTTATTCATCCACTTATAAAAGATTTAATTCTACTCATTACTTGCTTTACTACACAAATGACAGAAGATCACATTATTACAGCTCGTTAAGCAACTTCAAGCATTTTCAATGGAAATGACAAATAACAGAATACTGCGTAATACCGTAGCACTTGTGCAACATCATGATGCTGTTACGTAATACTTTTGCTTCTCCTAACGTTTACTTTTCCTTTGCGATCCGATCTAGATCTCAAAAAGAAAGACTCTTTCTATATTTGGCGAAAAATGAACACACTTCGGTAAAATTCCAAATCTCATTTCTTTTAGTATGCAAGCACGAGTCTGTTCATTTAACTGATGAATAATGCTAAAAATGGAAGCTTCTGGTTCTCATGGTCAATTGGCTTGAATCACTTTTACATAAATTTATGCTCATGCCATGATAAGATGCTGCAAATGGGGCATCACAATAAATTCACAATTTTCATTTTATTCTAAGCTTTCATTTCAGTGGTACAGCACGGGAAAATGTCACCAGAGATTACGAACTTCGCCTTTCTCGAGGTTGGGACGAAGCTGAAGTACTAATAGTTTGTGCAATATTTTTGTTGTTGTTGTTAATAAAATTAAGAGGAATGCGAAGCAATGATCGACAAAAACAGTTCCGGTGAAAAAATCTAGCTTTAATGCTAACATATTTGCAAAAGTTTCAGTGGCAGAACAATAATGATTACAATGTTATGAAAAATATCCGATAGCAATTTTCATATTCGTAATTTTAAAAGTAAAAAATATCGCCGATATATCACACTTTTTCTATTTCCAGGCTACTATTAACAATGTATTTATGAAATTAATTCAAAAAATCAAAGGAATGATTCCTGAGAAACAAGTCATTTGCCGTGATATCAACGTAACCATATGCAATTCAACCAGGTTTCTTCTTTCATTATTGTTGTACCTTCCCTACTTTTAGTTCTTATATTCCGTACTTTTTACCCATTACCCTTTGCAAAAAAAAGCTTGACCAGTGGATATTGGAATACTTGTTAACCGAAAAGAAATAAAGGTCATTGTTTAAAACAATAATAAATCAATGCTCCCGAAAAGGTTCAGGAACTTCTAGTAGCATTAAATGATTCACGATATTCAGATGCGGGATCGGCAATATGTTTGTACACCATTCTTTTTTGCTAACTTTACTTGTATTCGCCATTTAGTAATTTTGTCGTAATGTCGGGAAGAATACCTCTGCCTCTTTGATCTTTCCTTTAATTTTTTTCGATTGTATGGTAACGAAACTATTGTTGTATATAATTCAAATTCTCATCCGTTGAGTACTGTATTACGGATTCCGTTCTATTCGCTATCAGCTATTGTTTGGTCATTCGACGGAAAACCAGTTAACGTCCAGGTTTGTTCTTATGAATGCAAAATGCAAATTATTACAAGTAAGATTGATGCATTTAAATAAAAAATCAGTCAACTTGCATTCGAACTGGAATTAAATGAAATTTCTGAACAGTTTCTGTGGATAACAAACATCCCAAGGATTGGTTAAGTAACCGAAATTCACGGGATAAGTGTATAAAGGGTAAAGCTTTTTTTTTTTAATTAAAAGCAGAATATTGCTAAAGATCCATATTACTTTCCAGTCGTTAACTCTTCCTGGGACACCTAAACCGCTCGTACGTGTCATTCTGAAATAAGCTTACTGTATAATCTAGTTTAGTCTACCATAGTAGTTAAATTTTCGGTTGCTCGTCGACGAAAATAGTTAAATATTCCACATAAAAGTTTCTAGTAGATAGTTGAAGAAGGGAGGAGCTTGAATTTTTGAAATGCAATTAGTAAAAAGATATGCTTCGATCAATTTCCAGATCAATAAAGCATTTTACAATGGTGCACAACTCAAGAAACCGTTAAGTGCTCCTTATGAATTGCTTATTCCGGCAAATGTACCTGCGCTTGGCTTTACAACGTTTTTTCTATCTAATCAGACGTTTGTGTCGTTCCTTATTAGAATTGAGAATATTTTCTGCTGAAATATGATAACTCTTAACATTGCAATATCATTTCGTCTTTAATTTTTGCGGAATATAAATTTTAGGGCCACAAAAATGGTCGAATATGCGAGGCACCGCTCTGTACAAAAAGCAAGCAAAAAAGAATCTAAGAAAATCAATACAACCGTAATGACAAATGAGGCAACTTGCCAAATTCTTCGTAATTAATTCGAAGTAGATTAGCAAAAAAGTGGAATGGATAAGTGACACTGAGTAGATGTGAAAATCAATTGGTCATAAATTTGTTTATCGTATTTTCTAGCAATTTAAAAGATAAAAGCTAAAATTCGAAACCTTTTCAGATATAAAAAAGATTTCATCACTTTTTTCTGCATAAATTGTAACATTAATATGAATTTATAGTACATCGAGCTCACATTCGATAACACTGGACAGTTGATGTCATTAAAGGATCGGAAAACCGGGAAAACCATTGCATTCAAGCAAGAATTTCTTGTTTATAGAGGAATGGGTTTCTCAAACTATAGGAATCAATCATCGGGAGCTTATGTTTTCCGACCGAACGGTACTCAGGCGGAACAGATATCAAATATTACGACGGTGCAGTATATTGAGGTATGTTCCACAATATACATTTCAGTTATTATCTGTCTGGGAACTTAAATCTGGTAATCTGGTAATACCAGAAGCCGACGAAAGATAGGCGACAGGAGGTTTTACTCAATTTATAGGGTTCATTGATAAATGAGACAAGGCAGATCATTGCTCCATGGGTCAGTCAAGTGATTCGCTTATATCGTGGCAAGAATTTAGTGGAATTTGAATGGACTATTGGGCCGATACCAAAAGAGCTCGAGTATGCATAAAATTCGATTTTTATCGAAAACAAATGTGAATATCTTTCCAAATGCCTTTGAAAAAAGGAAAACAAATAATATCTTTTTGATGACAACAAAGTAAAAATAAGCATAGTATGACTTCTTTTCCCCGTCTCCGAAGAACGATATTCTCCTTGGAGTGTGATTTGATTGAATTCGATTTGAATTTTTGAATGTTCTTTGCAAATTTCGAATTTGCCCGTTTGTTGTTTTCTGATTTAGAAATCCAGTAACAAAAGAAATAATTACACGATACACAACGGACATAAATTCGGCAGGAGTATTTTATACCGATTCAAACGGAAGGCAAATAATGAAAAGAACGTAAGTACACTCCTGCAGTGACAGGTTAACTTTGCCAAATTGCATGCTTGTAGTTCATATTTTTATTTTCCTAACTTTGTCGAAAGAAAAAGTGCAATATGCATTTGTCACCTGGAGTATTCCAGCAACTTACTTCATGTCGTTTCACAATTTGATCTATATGGATATGAATCTTTCTGAACTTTCTTTTAGCAGAAACCGTTATCCATCATTCTCATACATCAACACCGAACCGATAGCAGGGAACTACTATCCTGTAAATAGTCGTATTTATATTCGAGATTCGTTAAATCAGTTAACCGTACTTACGGATCGCTCTCATGGTGGTACCAGCTTGAATGATGGACAAATTGAATTAATGGTATTATATATAAATTCTTCGTATACAAATTTGTCTTGTATCTATTCAATTTTCGAATGCGTATGGCTAAGTGAGAATTTTCAGCAGTAAAATATCGGAGTGAGTCGAAAATTTGTTTCCAGCTTCATCGTAGATTATTTTATGATGACAATTTCGGTGTCGGTGAGGCACTGAATGAATTAGGTGATACTGGACAAGGGTTGGTTGTTCGAGGACGACACTGGATCATAATGGAAAGTCCCGGACAATCGGCAAAACTCCACAGACCACTTGCTCTTGAATTTTATAATTCGCCGTTAATGACGTTCGCGGAGCGCAAAATGGCACCGTGGGATTATGGTCGAGCATTTATTACTAAGGTTGTTTGTTTGATGAATAAGTAAATCATGTTTTTTCATCTTTTCCTCCAACTTCTATTAGTTTTTAATTTGTGAAATGAGGATACCAGCAAACACTGAAATGAAAGAAACAAATCTGATTTGTTTTCAGTAAATTTCTATAAATTGATATTCCACACTAGGACTACCCCTTATTTTCTAGTATTCTGCTCTGAATCGGCCGCTTCCACTGCCTATCAATGTTCTGACCATGGAAATGTTGGCTCCAAAACGTATCATCATTCGTCTCGAGCATATTTTCCAAGGTGATGAGGATAAAAATTTAGCGCAACCCATCGAAGTTGACCTGAATGTAAGCAGTTTTTTTTCCTCTACTACAAATCAAAAAACAAAGATAATACAATGAAAATTTAGCTTCAAAAGATTGCATAGCTGCATATCGAGCACGGGAAACTTTGACCTCATTAGCCCTGTCTCCAGTCATCACAGCTTTTCATTCATTCTCAATTTCTTTGAACCTTCTGTCATTATGTACCTTCTACCATCACAGGGCTTATTTACCGCATTCGATATTCTTTCGATAGAGGAACTTAATCTTGCAACGATGAGAAAAAAAACCTTCAAAAAGTTCACACAAAACAATCCATTCAGACCGAATCAGAGTTCTCCAAGGATCATCCAAAAAGGTGGAAATTTTATTTGTCCTTTTCTTTTACTTGACATGCAAAATTTTCGAAAGAGAAATAGATTTCACTGATATACTTCTGGGCTGATTCCGTTCTTCCTTCAAATTTAAATCGATTATTTACGATATTCCAGAAACAATATTTCGTATTAATAAGTTGGAATTTTGTGCCCTTCAACATACTTGTCAATTCCGTTTTTCACTTTTTTTAACGTTTATAATTTCTCCTCATCCGAATAGACATTTTGTTGCGCGAGGAAGTGAAGAGATATACTAATCTGTTAACTTTTGGAAAAAATTTCCAATGCATCTTCCTCATAATTTGACTTTTTTAAAATCAGAGTTTGAAACAAAACATATTTCAGAATTGTCGGTCAATTTACTGCCCATGGAAATTCTGACGTTCGAAATTGAAATACAACCTGTCGAGAAGTCGCAGTTCCATTCTGAATAAAAAGGAAAAGGAAAAAATCAAACTGTCCGAGAGATATTCTTAAAAATTACAATTAAAATAAACTATCGTATTTCTGTCACTCCCACACTGCAAAAGAAAGAAAGTTGTCTCAGCTTGACTGTGGCGTGGATTGCAATGGAATCTGAACACATAAGTCCAGAGAAGAACAAATAATCCCACCAAAGTTAAGTAGAATCATTCGTCATTTCTCTCAGAAAAGAGCATGTCGGATAGGTGGATAGGTCGGGTGAAACGTCACTGTTGCATATTGCGGCTGGACGTGGGACGCGTTGGTGTTAGACGCATGATTAAGCGAAATGCAGGAGGAGTTGGCATTTTGTTGTCGGGGGGGAGGAGGGGGGGGGGCAGCCTCTGTTGAGTAGAGCTTAGTTTTCTGTTAGGAGTTTGCAGTGTTTGCATATTACAGTTGTTACCTGCGGAGTGCCGGCAAATTTGGGAAGATGGCATGTTTTATCATTTAGCTACAAATTCTGTTTGACTGGAGCATATCGGGAAGGAAGAATTTGAAAAGAGTAGCTCGATTTGTTAGGCTAACACATTGTAGTGTTTTTACCATTTCTTCTTTTACGCCAGTTTTATGTTATTCTTCCCTTCCGTATTCCAAATCAGTCCCTATTCCAGACACACGGCAAATGTTTTATTCCGGGAAGTTGTCGATAAATGTCTGACACATACTGTTTCATAATTTCCAATTTCATACCACTAGTCCCATTTGGTTTCTGTATATAATTGTTTAATTCTTCGCACTGATCCTCCAATATTGCCGCTGCCTTCAGTCCTCAACCAAATCAGTGAAGAGAACTTCGCCTTAGCTTTATGGATAGATGTAAACTTAAACGCACTGAAAAGTTTAATCCAGTGTCTTTACCAGTCACATGCTGTTCATTTTCAACTAATCAATTCAGCAGATCTTGGGAAATTTAGAGCTATCTTGAACGCTTCTAATGTGGAAAGTTTTTCAGCTCCTATTCCTTAACTATTGGAAACATTAAGATCTGACTGTTCCAAGCGTTCCAAAACAAGTTGCCACCTCGCGTTAGATGCATTATTTGTTTTCTATGCGAAACGTCTGATCTTTTATCCCTGCGTTTTTGTAGTAGAAACCGAACCGGATAGATTCGTTTTCAAAGTCAGCTACTTTTATGAGAAACTCCAGCCGCTGCAGTAGTGAATACATATCTCTTCAAATTTTACAGATGTTGGCATCACTGAAGCGTTCGAAGTACACCAACATTTCCTTGCATTTCCACACGGTGTGTAATGGTACGATATTTTAACTCACCCACAGTTTACTTTCCCGCCTTAATATAGGGCTTTCCGAAAAATGCAATGAATTGCTCATCATCGAAACTACATAGAACCTTATCCCTACCACTGGTTATCATTCGGAAAACTTTAGAACTTTTCAACAAATAGTCGTTTCCGTGTGTCCGGAGCCTCGAGTAACGTTGTTTATCTTGGTGATTTCATATTTAAACTGTTATTAAAATTCTAAGCTTTGTTTTCCAAATTTTCACAAAATAGGAAGACTTAATCCAGCCGTGATCCCGAACCAACCAATACCAATGTATTTAAACCTACCTCACCTTCCTTAGTTTTGTCCATGTGAAGGGACTTTTCAACATTATTCCGCATTAAAATATTAGTTTCATTTAGATCTAAACATTGCGAAGTGGCCTTCACTAAAATCGAAACTACTTTCAATCCGATCTCTCACTTGCGTATCATGATCCGGATCTCGGAAATTTATCTTGAATGACTTAAAACTCGTACGTGTAATATCCGAACATCGATGTTATCGTCCACACTGCTAAACTTCAACGTTGGTCCACCATTCTTCGTTACTGTTTCAGCGCTGAGTACTGTAACAAGTCAGTATTCCACTCCTTCCATTCGTAAAAGAATCACGAAGCGCTTGATGAAGGCATTGCCGATAATGAGATTCAAGCCGATGTCCAACAAATTCTTTTATGTATACACTGATTCTTTTCAGTTAATATAGTTGAAATTCATCAGCGAAATAATTTTTTTTTCATCAAATAGCAGTGGAAGTAGGCAAAAACTACCACCAACTCTTAATCTTTCAGTAATTGCCTGATGTATAGCGCTTTAGCCTTCGACAACCTCAAGCACGTTTATTCACTACCAGTCGAATGAAGATTGGAAGTGGATGAGCGTACTGGAACTGTCAAAAAAAGCAGCTAACAACCATTCTCGAAACCAATATCGAAAATCTTGTTTGAATTATCATCAATTCAGTTAGCGATCAAATTTTCTCACAAAACGAAATTTTTTTCTTACTGTAAGCTGAATGCTTTTGGTCACACCTTCACATCACTAATACGGAATATTTCCGTATCACTTTCCCAAATCGCGTTAATCTTGGTCAATGACAAAATCACTGCAGCAATAACCCTTCGCCTTCTGAACGAAGTTTTCGTTCTGCCAGCAATCCTTCTTACTGTCAGTTGTATTCAGTTCACTTCTGCTAAATTCCACCATTTCCGTTTGTTCAACACTTCAGGCATATCGCATGACCATCTTTCCATTCACAACCTAATGGCCAAATTAAACATTTTGTGGATATTTTCAAGCCACTATCCAAAAAAAATGATCAGATGATTTCTGGAAATAAAAAAAAAAACCATTTTGTTTGCCTGTCCAAAATCATCTGTATCAGACTCCCGTAAATTAAGGAATAACTCATATCCTTCATTGTTGCGATAATAATCTTCGTCTGGTTCCCAATTAAAGGGAATTTTTGAGAAGTTGTACCAGTCGAATCATCGCTTCAGTAATGCATTTTATTCTGCCGAAGTTACATCAGGTAACAAGAGCAATAATAGTGGCAGCAGTATCAGTGGGGGTAAAGCAGCACTACCGCTTCTCTGTAGATAAAAACAGCGCACACGCACATGAACATATTCTTCAATGATCGAAAAGAAAAAGGATAATCTAATTGATTGGAAGGATAAAGTTTAGTTGACATCAATTGCAGTATATCATTTTGTTTGTGTTTGCAAAATCTTGCTGCGTGTATGTGATGTGAGCAATGGAAGGGTAAAGGTGTGATGTGTGATGGAAGATAGAGATCGATGAAGAGTCCAGAGGCAACACTGCACTCAGATAGTAATGATTAGCCGGCGACAAATCATAAATAAAACAGCGAGGTCCTGCTTTCCCAAAAATTAGCCTACAATGGCCGAACAGACGTTTTTTATCCATCTTTTTTTAGGACGTTTTTTTCCTTAGTTGGGAAGATAGCTATATTGAAAAGAAAGAAGAAAGCACATAGAGGGAAAGGGATCATATGCAGTAGTTTTGGAAAGGGATGATGGAGTTAATACTATCACACTATCTGAACTTATGACGATTTCTCGAGTTGCTCACTGTTTTTATGTTGGAAACTAAGTATTAGAAAAAATAAAAATTTGTAGGATTTATTGAAACTGTAGCCTTTAACTGGCATTGCGCTTATGGCAGCTATCCGGAAGAAACTGGTTATTGTTGGTGATGGTGCTTGTGGTTGGTGTTTTTTGTTTCACTTTATTTTTTCTTTTTTTTTGTTATAGAGAAAAGCGAAATCGTTTCGTCAGTGGAAAAAACAGCGAGATAAATAAGATCATAGTGAAGCTTTTACAAATTGCCATTTCCACTACAAGTGACTAATTAGTTTGACTTGGGCGAAGAAAAGGAAATTTTGACTAAACGTGAGAATTTTATGAAAAGAAAAGCATCTTTTTCAGGCAAAACATGTTTGCTGATTGTATTTAGTAAAGATCAATTTCCTGATGTGTATGTGCCAACAGTTTTTGAAAATTATGTTGCAGATATAGAAGTTGATGGAAAGCAGGTAATGTTTTGTACTTTTTCTTTCTGTTCTTCAGTGTAGTGTGTCACTGGATCATAAATGATCAGTGATTCATGATCCTAACTGTAAATATACGTTTCTGTAGGAAATTTGAAATTTCATTTTTTTCTTGTGGATTCCCTGAACTTACTGTTGCAACCTTTGCTTAAAGAAAAAAATAAGTCATTAGAACTTTTCATCTTCCTTTTTTTAACAGTGAAATATTTGCCAGGTAAGCGGATAAAAAGGTAAGCTTAAATATTCGTTGCATCGGCTAATTATTATTCGGAAACTTACCAAATGATTGTCATTGGTGAAAGTATCCGGTGTTACTGTGTGCTTAAATTGTGAACAAAAAGATTTTGGAAGTATTGGATGCGATAAGAAATTGTGATGATCTCTCTTATTCCTGTTTATTATTTGTAGGTAGAATTGGCCTTGTGGGATACGGCGGGACAAGAGGATTACGATCGATTACGCCCACTCAGTTATCCGGATACTGATGTTATTTTAATGTGCTTTAGTATCGATTCACCTGATTCACTTGAAAATATTCCCGAGAAGTGGACTCCTGAGGTCAGTTCCAAGTCATTTTTAATATACACTTTATTTGCTTGAAGTACTTTCACATTAAAATATAGATATAGATTAATGGCCTAAGGGTTCTTTTTCAAATTTTTTTTTGCATAGTGTTTTTTCATATATAGACTTTAGAACTTTGCTGGTGCTATTCATTGCCTCCTTAGAAAGTCCTAATAATTAGAAGTTCTAATAATGCAACTCGTATTAAAAACAGAAAATAAGGATGTCACACTCTGTTCCTGTCTTTCACTAATGAATTCAGGTGCGGCATTTCTGTCCAAATGTTCCAATAATTTTGGTCGGTAACAAGAAAGACCTTCGAAATGATCAGCAGACTATTCGTGAATTGGCAAAGATGAAACAGGAACCGGTAAGACCGGAGCAGGGACGTGCTATAGCCGAACAAATAGGAGCCTTTGCCTATTTGGAATGCTCTGCCAAAGCGAAGGATGTATGTTTTGTTGGATTCGAAAGATGTTTTCTTTTTCTGTTCGGAGAAGGGATGAAAGCAGAACACTGCGAAGCTACTTAATAATTGTACCATTTTTCTTAATTTGGAAACTACCTATCAAAAAGTTTGGAAAAATTACAAACAATAAGTAAAATCTGCTTAGATTTAGAGTGGATTGTTTTCTTTAATGACGAGAACAACATAATGGGAAATGTAGAAAACTGTATTCTATATTTGTCAGTCTGGAGGAATAATTTTCTGTGTGCCAGGCAATTAAGCGGTTAAATGTCCACTTGTTTACGAGTTTCCTGGAGGCTTTCAATAAGGTCTTCAGCAGAAAGAGGGTTGTTTCAATTTTTGAAGAAAAACGATTGAAAATGCAAAGAATGAATTGAACTAAAACGGAAATGAAGGAAAGGGAAGTGAATATAATTAAGATTTATTAAAATGTAGGGATTTAGAGTGGAACTGGGATAAAGAAATACAAATATGATTGCAGAAAGCAAAACAACCGCTTTTTTTTCGAAAAGAAAGTCTTTATTAGAAACTTTTGTTTAGGGTATCCGCGAAGTGTTTGAAAAGGCCACGCAAGCAGCATTACAGCAAAAAAAGAAGAAAAAGAGCAAGTGTGACATTCTGTGATTCCATAGCAAGTCTCAAACTTCAAAATTTCAGTTTTCCTTTTTCAGATATAACATTTTACCTGATGCTTCTTTAATCGAACGTCGAATATAATCATTACGATTATTGTTCCCAAATTTTTTGTTTAATCTTAAGCTATGCATTTTACACATCTAGTTATTCATTTATGAGTTTACAGAAATCGGGACTAGTATGAGGAAAGCTGAGGATCTTCCTTAAATTTAGCGAGTAATAGGAAGTTAAGGAATAATTTCTCAGCTATTGATGCTTAATTGGTATCCTTAAGTAATTCTATTTTAGAATCTTTCGTGTTTGATTATTACTAAAAAAGGATGAGGAGAGAGCTGAACCGAAGTATTAGTTTTTTGATTTTCTTTTTTATTATAAAGCGGGCACAGGGCTTTTGGCACAGGTGATAGTTAAGACGGTGTGAAGATCATGGTTGCTTGGGGAACGATGAATTTGAAAAATCACGAGCTGTAATTTTGTTTTTCGATGCATTTAATAGTGTCGATTACAGTATTGGATACATCAGGACGGATATATATACTTAAAACTTTTGGTCGGCATAGTCGTGAAAGTCAGTGTGTACGTTTTTGGATCAGTGAATTTCAATCATGTTTCAGCAGAGATAAAGCGTCGGTATAGGAACTATTCAGTGCTTTTCTTAAGATGGTTTCAGTACAGTGAATAGTAGAAGCAAGCCACTTCCTTCTCTCACTATTGAAATTAGTGCTATTAATTATAGTAGCATGCTTTAAGAGGTAGGTTGTTATGCATAATATCAATTTTACGATTGGGTGTCTTCTCGTATAAGTTATAAATTTCATTTATAACGTCGTAAGCATTTACTGTAGGTTACTGTATTTTGATATCAACATATGGTTAAATTTGAAAGGGATACACATTAGTTTCGCTATTATCTCATCTCTGTTCTCTTTCCCTTACACTTTTATCACGCATGAAATACTGTTATAATTTACTATTAATAAACATTTCATTTCGTGGAATGCTGCTTTTGTATTCTTTTTCTGCACAGATCGAAAATCAAATGGAGAGTCAAATGGACATAACTGTTTTGGCACGCGTATTCCAAGGAACTGAACTTCAACCAATTGCAGATTTTGCAACAGTCTTTGCGATGCATCCATGATGACATAAAAATGTCGGTTTATGTCAAATTCGCTGCACTTCTAAAATTCTTAAGTTAGGAATCGTCCTGTCTATGAAGTACCCAAAATAGGATTCCCTGGATTCTCGTAAAGAGACCAGACAAGAAGGGATAGTAGGTCTTTGACCAGGAATTCGCTAATTCGTAAGAGGTTTGAAAGAGCCGTGTTACGTAATCGTAGAATGGTAGAGCTTACGCGACCAATACCAGGAAACATTTCAAGCATTGAGAGAAAACAGTTATACTTGTAGTAGTGATATCATTTGGCATTGAGCATGAGTGATTAGGTCCGACCATAATCCTTGATACCTGCTGCGCGGAAGCAAATAATCTATTTACATAATCTTTAAGGATTTTCATAGTAATGTCCGTGTTTATGCTTATATTTCAACCAGAGATAACAGTAGACTGTGAACCTGAACGGTCTTCGTTATGTATAAACCGCTTTAGCTTCATCATTAAATGTGATGCGATTTCTTCCGGTTTGCTTGAAACTCTTCAAACTGATTTCTCTGATTACTTTATGCCATTTTAAATGGTAGAGAGGTACAGTAAGTCACACTGTGCTGAATGCATAACTGATTTCCCATCATTATATAGCCTATTTATAGATTGTTGCAAGTAGCCTATTTATTAACAGTACGTGTCAGCACCCTATGTATCACTGGTTTGGCTCCTTTTCGTAATTTTGGAATGATTCACCTATACTAGCTGCATTTATATGGATATAATAGCGCTCACAATATATGTGAGGAATCCCTCTTCCATATTTAATTCATGCAATCACATGTACTTGAATTCAATCGCAATAAAAAAATTTTCGTTTCATAAAAATAATATCCAATGACAAATTATCTTACTGAAATCCGGGTGTGTAAAGCACTACTGATGACAGCTGCACAGCTTCTTTATAATGCAAATGATTTATGGAAGTGGAAAGCAATTCAGTTCTTGATGAAGAGTTCCTCGAACATATGTACAATGATCAGCGAAACATACACTGCCTATAATCCAGCGGCAACTCGTATCCTCTAATTCATTTTTTGGGACTGAGAATTTTCAGTCCTATGTTTTCCAAACACTGCAGGAGTTCAAAAACCAATAACTCTAAAAGTCATTTAATTATGATTTACTATTTTTAATTATGTTTCGCATAATTTTTTTTAAATTTTTTCTAAAAAAATTCAGAAATTTATAACCTATTTTTAAAATCCTTTTTAAGTTGTGCCTTTCGGAATTTTTAATAGACCTGTTGACAATTCGCTTCTTATACCCATAAATCTCAAAGTGAATTGCAAAAAAGTTTTTGAATTGACGAAGGAAGCAACAATATATAAAGAAACTCAAGATCCAGTCAGAATTTTTCAAAAAACGAAGAGCTGTATTAGAATGCCCAACCACAAATAATGTGAACTTAATTTCTCCGTTATTTCCAAATTGTTCTTGACTTATAAGTTGTCATAGAGAACCTATCCTAATTTTGCTGAGCTGCATCTGAAATTATATCATGATTAACCTTCTTTGTTCAGGAAAAACTTAATTGCCAACATGTTTTTTGGATATAAGCAGACCTTCAAACCTATCACTTTATCTTCATTTCTTCATTTCTCGCTTCAATTATAATTTGCAATTCTGAGAAGCACATTATTTTTCGCTCCACAAAGATTTGATTGTGTCACACATTCGTAATCATTTTCCATACACAATGAGTTTTAAATGTTTGTTTTATTTTTTTCATAATATATACATACGTAAAACCCGAAGAATATCAAGTGAGAGTTTTAATTTAATTTTAACTGTTATTTATATACTTATCGTCATACGAAATGATTGAATGGCCAATCAAAATAAGAAACAAATACTTAAGCATTCAGTCTTAACTGTCGTATAAGCTGCACAAAACTCGCTTAAATCCGAAATATGGGATATCCTGGGAAGGTAACATTCAGAGATAACTCATGAGTTAATCAGTAAGCATGTGCAGTTTTGTATAACTCATGAGTTAATCAGTAAGCATGTGCAGTTTTGTAACTGACTTTCTTAAGAGCTTAAATTTCCAACTGTTACCAGAGAATACGCCCTCCTCCTCTTTCGTCAAGAAAGCACACATCTTGCATTATTTAATGCAGCCCAGGTCTTGATATGGGTACTCGTCAGTAGGATTTGGTTGTCTCGTTCGATTTGTGAGGCATTTTAATTTCAGTATGAATATGGAAGGAATATCGGAGTGTAGTGTATGAAGTCCAAACGTGCATGGCAACAGCGACAATTCACGCAAGTTCCAGCACCCGTCAAGTGTAATAGCTACCGCGGTAAATTATTACTCTTAAGCGATTCTTATAACCATACTGTTGTCAGTGATGATGTTGTGCATGTTTCACACATCCCACAAGATAGTTTGTTAGTTGTTATGTACACATTCTGAAGCTTTACACGCAGGTCATCTTGGTGAAGCAAATATAAGCTGAAATTTTGTGAATGAATATCATATAATTCAGTCCTTTTGAAATTGACTAATCGAAGAATATAAAGATGAGATCGGACGACGTCATCCTTTTAGTGTAGAGTTTTAAAACGCGCTAGAATATGATAAATTGATATCTAAATGCTTGTTTCCAAAAGTTTGGACCGCAATGGATTGAGAGATTCATGAGTAAGAGGTTTTAGTTCTTGTCAATAATGAGTGCGTGTAAAACTGGAAACTCTGCGGTCAATAATGAATGCGTGTAAAACTGGAAACTCTGCGGTCAATAATGAATGCGTGTAAAACTGGAAACTCTGCGGTCATCTGCATATTTTTCGAACTGTGATCTTCAACTATAAATTTCAGATCGACATCATGAGGAAGAATGCTTAAAACTGTTTGAATCATGTAAAAAAGGTGATTTATCGGTCGTATCAGAACTGCTTAAACCTGGAACAGTAAATCAGGTATGCGAAGATGAGATAATAGATATGTCTACAAAAGCAGATATGAAGTACAAAAAGTCCGCTGTTCCTTAGTTAGCAATAAGAGGTCATTTCAATCCCATGTGGTGAGCCAGTTTAAAACATCAAATAGCTTAAAAAAGTAGGTTTTTTCTGGCAGTGACTGTTTTATTTTCTCTTATTTGGTATATACCTAAAAAAGTCTTTGAAGTTGATATGGATTACTGAAATTTTCCATTTTTTCTATGGTCTGTTTTTCTCAGCCTGATCTGAACAATCGTCATTTATCGCCGTTACATTATGCAGCCGGTTTCGGGAGAGTAGATTGTGTTCGAGCGTTGCTTGCAGCTGGTGCAAATATAAGCCAGGTCGATGATAGTGGTTTAGTACCGTTACATAACGCTTCCTCTTTTGGCCACATCGACGTGGTTAAAATTTTGCTAGAAAATGGTGCTGACACGAATGTAAGCGATCACTGGGGATTTACACCACTTCATGAAGCAGCTACATGGGGAAAAGTATGTTTCCTTGATTAATGAATTTTTTGTGGAAGATATTGAAGTTTAATACTACTTTTTCGGATTAATAAATTTAAATATGATGCGATTTTTTATTTCATTTCCTTTTATTCCACAAGGAAAATTCTAACATAGCTTAGTTTTCCCTTTTTCTTTTTTTTCACATAGCAAAGATGAATTACCTCAAAAACCGTTTTCAGGCTGATGTTTGTGTCCTTCTGCTGCAACATGGTGCTTCAGCACGGATAGAAAATTTGGATGGTAGGACACCGCAAGACGTAGCTGACGGTGATGCTAAAGCTGTTTTTACAGGTCCGATATTGTAATTTGCTGCGGTTGTTAGTTAGTGAAATTGTAAATTTAGTGAAGATAAAGATGTGAAGAATTGAAAGCAAATTTTGTATAGGTGACTACAGAAAAGACGAGTTATTGGAAGCAGCAAAGAATGGAGATGAGGAAAGCTTACTGTCTTGTTTAACACCCTTCAATGTTAATTGTCATGCAGCTACTGGGCGAAAGGTTAAAATTTAATACTATAAAGAAATAAATACAAAAAAGTCGACTGATTTATTGGTGCTGTTTGCAAATCCCAGTTCTAATAAAACACTAATAATAATTTATTGGTGCTTTGTTAGAACTGGGATTTGCAAATCAGAATATAAATCTTTTTTGAAATTAGCAAAGATCTTAAAATTGAATTTAATTTTCCATCTATCTATGCATTATATTTCCTCCAGTCAACGCCTTTACATTTGGCTTGTGGTTATAATCGAGTAAAAGCAGTTAAAATCTTGTTGGAAAAAGGTGCCGATGTTCAGGCTATAGATATTGGGTATGTTATTGTTTCTTTTTTTCAAATTCAGTATATAAGACTTCCTGTTCTGCACACCTTTGCAATACGTTCTTTATGAAATTTTTAAGGTTTTCGCTTGACAGTGAAAGTTCGTTGTTGTTTCTCAAAGGCTACTCCATTTTTTCCTTCAGAAATTTGTGTGTTTCTGAAGTCGCATCTTTTATAGAATTTATAATTATTTCAGAGGCTTAGTACCACTTCATAATGCGTCTTCATTTGGACATTTGGAAGTGGTCAGTTTATTGCTGGAAGCAGGTGCTGATTCACAAGCTGAAGATTTGTGGAATTTTACTCCACTTCATGAGTCTGCAAGTAAAGGACGTCTCGAGGTTTGTTTACGCCTTTCAAATTGTAGATATAATTTAATTGGTTAGTTGCATCTTCAAAGTTTTTGAACTTTGATTCCTCGAATTTTGCGAGTGCTTAAAAAGTCAAATTTTCAATCATTCCTAGGTGGTGAGATTGCTGGCAGCTAGTGGAGCGGATCCAACGCGCAAAATTGGCAGTGCAAAAGCACCCATCGAATATATAACTGATGAAGATGCTAAAAAAGAAGTACTTCATGAATATGCGGGTTATAAAATTTATGTGGCTGCACAAATTGGTGATATTCTTATGGTTCGTAAGTTTTAAATCGTATGAGAAAATGTTTCTCGGGATCCTTGTCATGACGAACTATAAGGGTAGGCACAGAAATTTGAGATGTTGAAATTCCCATTGACAAAAAGGACCTTTTCGGTTATAATCCATTGGCCTGTGTAGTTTCGGGCAGTATATGATCTACTAGAATCGAATTCTTAATTTGCATATTAGTTTGCTTATTTTCAGCTGAAGAACCTACTAGCCAATCGAAATCCTAATTATATGCATCCCTGTCTGAAGGAGACTCCACTACATGCAGTTGCAGGCTCAACTCATCAGAGAAGAAAAGTAATTGCTGAAATGCTTCTGAAAAACGGCTGTCCTACTGGTGTCCTGAACAAAGAGTGAGTTTTTAAGTGAGAGATTCTTTCCATTGGTTGGGGCACTATGGGCTTCCAAACTTTTTTAATTTTTTTCAACTATATTTATAACAGCACGCTACGAATGGCTTTCTCTTAAGTGAACGTTGATGAAGGCCATCTTTCTTAGACTATTAATATTGAGATATGCATAATTGAACATCTTTTGATTTTTTAGCGGTTTTTCTGCGCTGCATATTGCGACAAAAATGTGTTCATACGATGTAATGGAAATACTGATAAATTGGGGCGTTAATATTAGTGAATTAATAGCTGCGGTCAGACAGCACTCCATATTGCAGCCGAAAAAGGCGATATTGATTTGTGCAAGTAGACAGTTG